>NC_090403.1:38684869-38984869 GCF_036365525.1 Heterodontus francisci | reverse complement strand
CCGACACATGTAGTCGGGTTTGGTCGGGTAACCAGGCTTTACTTTGTAGTATAAGGATGTCAAGGGTTAATACCAATGACAGTGAGAGAGACCCCTCCCACTGTACCAACAATGATGTAACATTCACATGAGATAGGTTTGAGAAGAAGAAGGTATAGCAGCATGAAGGGTGCTAGCTTAGGTGGCTTGCGGAGAGTGTATGTAGTAACTGTAAATAATAGTTATTAGTTAACTTTACCAGAGTCTAAGACTTCCTCTAGAATTCCCTACAACACTACTAATACAAACTCAACAACCTTGTGCTGTGTGTCTTTGTTATAGTGTGTCTATCTGTAACGATCTTTGTTTCAGTATCTTTAAATTTGTGTCCTTGTGACCCAACTTACTTCTCTCTGTTATCCTGATGTCTCTCATTGTACCTTTCGAATGCTTATCTCCATGTCCTCGGTTGTTCTATCTCTAACTCTAGATTCCTTTGCTATCTTAGATTGTTGTTTTTCTCTCTGTTTATTTATGTCTTTCACTTTAACCTTCTGCTTGTCTTTTGCCCTTAAAGTATTTTTCATGTGTCACAGTCTCTTTTTCCATTTGTGCCTCCATCTGTATCTGTCCCTCTAATCACTGTTTCTCACACAACTGCTTTTTTTAGTATCTTTGCTCCCCCTCAGGCTTTCAAATCTCTCTCTATCTCTGTGAATCCAATCTCTTGTTCTACAAACAATCTTTGCTTTGCAATATCTCTCTCCCACCTAAGTCTCTCTCCTGTTGTAATCTCTCGCTCTTCTCCAGCATTGTCTTTCTCTCTCTCTCTGGCCACCAAATTTGTCCTTCTGGCTTTCCAGTCTCTTATTTTGCCTTCATCACTATTTCTCTCTGTCTCCACCTGTCCCCCAATCTCTGTTTTTTCATTCCCTAAATCTCCCTCTGACATCCCCCCCCCCCCCATAATGTCTCTCTTTCCTCCAATCTCTCCGTGTTCCTTTCTCAGTCCTCCAAATCTTTAATTTTCCCCTTATTTTCTGCCTGTCTGTCTCTCGCACATCAGAGCACTGATGGCAGCAACAAAATCGCTCACAAATAGGCTGTGCATCAGCTGAACATTATTGGCATGATGCAATGTGGAGAAAAAAAGTTTTCCTTTGGGGGTGGGGGAAGCTTGGGTATGGAGCACCACCAGTGGCAATAAATGCTGTGAAAATGCGCCAAGGATTGAAAATACTATTTAGGCAATAAGAGGCCTAAGGAGTGAAAAAGGCAAACAGCAGACCAAGAAACTTCCTGTGAGTAAGCAGTGGCATGCAGTAGATGCAGAAACAAAATGTATTGTGTCCAAGGAGATGCATAGTGAGGTAACCCTGCAAAAAGGCTCAAAATTGAAGAACAATGCTGTAAGAAGAGACAGGGAAGGCAGCTGCAGGGCAGAAGAAAAGAGTACAGGAAAATGAACTTCTTAAAAAAGTAATAAAACACAAAGATATAATAGGAAAACTTACTTCTACCAGGAGTGTAGAGCTGGCACAAAAGGTTCAAATAGGACTCTCAGTCCACCTAGTGTTCAAAGTTACAAGGAGAGGCTTTCACACAGTGTTTGCTCCTAAACAGAATAATTGATGTTGGAATGTTCAGTTTGCTTACCCACTGTTTTTTTTCAGGTTTGCACTTGCTGCTGTTCAATATTCAGTGTATTTACACCTAATCTGTACTAATGCTTTGTCTTTCAACACACCATTAACATATTGTTTGCCTTTGCTCCGTGACCTTTTGGTCAGCTATGTGGCCTGGTCCAATCTAGACCTCCTTTGTTATCTCTTGCCCCACCCCCACCTCGCTTGCTTATAACCTGTGACTTTTCTAATATTTGTCAGTTCCGATGAAGGGTCACTGACCCGAAACGTTAACTCTGCTTCTCTTTCCACAGATGCTGCCAGACCTGCTGAGTGATTCCAGCATTTCTTGTTTTTATTTCAGATTTCCAGCATCCGCAGTATTTTGCTTTTATTATATTGATGTTGGAAACCCCGCTCCCCATTACAGCGCCACCTACAGGTGTAACATTCAAATGTTGACACTTAAAAATTATTTTTTTCATAGACAGACACTGGAGTATTTAATGCATTTTGAAATGGAATGCAGTGACCCCCTCTTTAATTTTAATATCTAATAGATTTCATTAATATTACTGTGCTTATCATATTGAAAGATGCCATTACAATGGAATGAAACCCTTTTCAATTATTGCCATCTAATCTTAGCATAAAACATTCTTGGATCAGGTATAGGATGGTCAGATGCAGAACAAAGCACTTACTTGTAATCTCTCAAAGAATGCGTTATAACCTCAACCTCAGACGTGCTTCCCCCACCAATTGAATTTACCAACCTTGTGATCTCTTTGACTAAGTGCGAATTTAGCCCGAATCAGTGCTAAGTAAAAGTGGTTTGTCCTACAGACTCATGCCCAGTAGCAAACAGGTTGAGGCTATCTGTTATCCTTACGTTGGTAGCAAAACAAATTCACCGCAACAGATCTATGCCAGTAATAAAGTTCAAACCCACTGTACTCAGTATGTTCACATTCTGTAGGAGAATTGACTGACCATGCATCATCATAGGTCACATCACTGCATTTAAATAATGCCATTAGGTTGCTTGCATGCAGGACACACCTCCTATGAAGTTGGACAAAGTGCATTTTAATGATTTCCAGGCTTTTGTTCTTGAATTGACAGGGGGAAATGTAAGCAACAGGAAAATGGAGAGGAAAAGCAAGTACAGCAAATGTATGATAGTACATCTTAAAATTAAACAAAATGGCAGACATTATGAACTACTAGAGATCCAAACTTGGTAGGTTTTACCAACTGTGTCTATTCAATAAATGCAAAATGTTAAGCTTCTAATAAATATGTTCAGATTTATAAATCATGGCTTATCTCAGCTACAGGTGATTTGGAGTATATTGAGATTCATGATAAGGTGAGATCAGATTGCAAGATGATGATCAAAGGATCCAGATGATGTTGATAGCCTGTAATTTTCTGGCATTCACTGAATGCAATTTTTTAAATGTAAAACTATATTTTATGAGAGTGGAGTTTTAACTTTGTTTCATAGGTTTGGCAATGGTTGTTCTTTTAGATGTGATGGGCTGGGCACAGTTCCTTAAAGAACATTAAGGAACATACAGGAGCTCATAGATCAGAGCTATATAGATGGTTGTCAAAGAGCTCTGAGATGATCCTTTTATTTAGCTACTTGCCAGCACTGTGCCTAACACTTTGGTCCATGACGCCACCCTGTGGAATGCAGGATAAATAGAAAAGTGTCAAGCTCCAAATATTTTTGGTGTTACGTATCGTGGTTGCCAAATTCAAGAAAATAACTTATTGACAGGGATAGCCATCTAATGTATAATCCACTAAGATTCCTGAGAGCTAAAAACTAATTTAAAAAAGCATTGGCAGTGTAACAAATACAGTCTTTCTTCAGCAGCACCTTCCAACCCCATGACCCTCACAACCTAGGAAGGACAAGGGCAGCATCACTTCCACATTGTACCTCATCCTGACTTGCACATAAATTGTTGTTCCTTCATCGTTACCAGGTTAAATTCCTGAATCTTCCTATCCAATGCCACTGCAGCAGTTCAAGAAGGCTGCCTACTAGGAATGGACAATATGGTTGCCTTGCCAGTGACACCCACATCCTGAGCATGAATTAAGAAAAGTAATAAATGACTTGCCAGTCCACAACAAGGCATTCAGATTATTAGAGTGTAGATTGAAGAGCTTACAATAAAATTTGAACCTTCATGTAGATGTAACTCTTTGAACTCTTTGAATTCAATCTTGCTAACAGTTATATTGAGCTGCATAATTAGTCTATTAGAACCTATTACAACCATTGATGAATCCAATAACATCAACCTGTGATGGAGATTACCATAACATGAGGGGATTGGGCGTGAGTAAATACATCCAAACACTGCAGTGACAAGTAATATAGGGCTGAATTTTAGTTCTGGGGTTGGGTGAATTTCCAGGTCCTGATACCCCTGTCGCGTCGGTGCCTGATGCCCACGCGATTATTGATTCGCTGGCCAATTAAAAGACAGGAACATGCCAGCAAACTGGCACGCTGGACAATGGCAGGAAATTGCAAGCCCGACGGTCTCCGTTCCTGCCTCCGCAACTATTTAAAAATTTGACCCATTAAGTCTGTCTTTTGTTTCTGATCCAGATCATGAACAGAGAACAAACGACAAAATGACATCTAAAAGGGCACAGCTACTGTATTTGGCTATCTGCCAAGGAGAGAGCTTGTGCACTTGCGTTTTTCTAATAAGTTACCGTGGTGAAGTAAAATAATAACAAAGATGGCTAAAGTTAGACATTCCTACCTCCATTTAAAGATACTGTAACATATAGTCAATGGTTATGCCATTGTCTTAGGTATATGAAACTAAGACAAAAGCTCAGTGGATATGTACTTCTTGCCTAAGCTGTCATTGGCATGGTGATGCCTCAAGGAGCCAACGATTGACTTTCTGATGACTAGAACCGTGAGCACATATTCAGGCCTGATTAATCGACTGATTGCAGCTCCAAAGTGCAAAGTGCTTCATAACGATCCTCCTCTGGCCTGATGCAAAATCAGTGACGCAAAAAAATCAGCAACACAAACATGTTTGCCTTCGAAATTATTTCAAACCATCTGTATAAAATGATGATTTTCTTTTATTTTTTGTTGCTTTCCCGTCACTCTTGTCCCTACACTGAGAAACTTAAATAAACCTAACAAACCTCCCGGACCCTTTAGACACGAACTCTCGCTGCAAGGGCTACATGGTAATGAGGACAAACTTGTGGGGACAGGGAAAGGGCACAGCTATCACCGGTGTTCCTGAAATATGGTTATACAACACTGCAGTAAGAGTGGACAGACATCAATCTGGAAAATATTTCATAGTTTTTCAGTGAACATATTTCAAAAGGCACAATCCTCATGTTAGCTTTTTCAGTGAAAATCATTCAACCGGAAAACTGACAGCAGACATGAATTTCCAATACCATTTAGGTCTGCCAAAAAATACTGCTTTGCTTGGTTTTGAATGCTGTCATTTCTGGCTTGCAAACCAGAAAATCCTGACAGCAACACAGCTTTAATATTAGTGAACCGTACTTTACTGGAATTCTTTTGAAAGTTTGCAACATTGATTATTGTGAGTTTCTGTATTTATCCTGTTTTCCCCCTTTTATGTTAACTTACTTGCCATGAAAGAAGCATTTAGTACCTTACCCAGCACAGTCCCTGATCAAGAACTGACACAAGCTGGTGTTATTGTTGCTGGTGTGCAGGGTATCAGAAGCTCCAGCAGGTGACGCCACAATGACAATGTGCTCAGATCTTCACTAATAAAAACTTGGCTGGGCTGAAAAAAGGACCGACATTTATCTGGTGCCTTTCACAATGTCAGGACATCGCAAAATAAATCACAGTACTTTTGAAATGTAATCACTATTTTAATGTAGGAAATGTGGTGGTCAATTTGTGCAAGCAAGATTCCACAAACAGCGGTGATAATAACCAGATAATCAGATTTAGTGATATTGGTTGAGGGATAAATATTGGCCAGGACACCAGGGAGATCTCCCCTGCTCTTCTTTGAAATGGTGCAATGGGATCTTTAACACCCACCTGAGAGATCAGATGGAGCCTCAGTTTAATGTATCATCCAAAAGATGGTACCTCTGACAACCCAACACTCCCTCAGTACTGCCTAGATGATGTGCTCTAGTCTGTGGAGTTCATTGGCCCTAGCCAAATCAACAGCTGCAATTTGCCTCTGCACCTTAGGCTAAAAGAAATGACCAGGATTTCTTCACACTGATATCCCATAACTTCTGCTAGATCATACGCATCAATTGATTTTGGGCGGAGGCGAGATTGGACACAGCTACAATGCTTCCCATAATCAAAGTGCCTTATGTTGCTCGCTATCTGAACTAGTGTATGAGAAGTAACCATCTGGACAAGGTGTTGCCATGCACCCATAAAGCTGTGGTGTCACATCAGTTGGTGCCTTTGGGGAAAGAGATAAAATTCCTTGGGGGAAAGTCTAATCAGAACAAGAGCTAAGTTAAAAGAAAAAAATGAGTTTTTATTTTTCATCAGTCCTTTAAGCACATCTCAGTTTGAAACGTGAAAAGGTCTGATTTTCAATGGTAGATAATTAAACATCAGTTTGAGAAATAGGTTCATGCCATTTATTTAATTGATTCCTAGATATCAACCATGAGGACTTTAATTAAGAACTGCAACTTTCAGATTTATTGTCAAATCATAAAAAATTAGCCTACACCCCCTAAAGGGAGATTATTTTCATTTAAATTCATTTGCAAAACCATTTTTCATTTGTTCAGAGATGCACAGCTTGATGATAAAAACTATGTTAAAGTAGCATTATTGCATTACTGGTGTGTGATGTTCCCACAGTGAAACTAATACTTGACTTTTTCCTGACACCAACCCCTCCATAAACAGTTGTTTTCAAATACCTTTTCAGTGCCATTTTGATTCCTTCATGGGATGCGGGCATCACTGGCAAGGCCAGCATTTATTACCAACCTCTAATTGCTCGTGACAACTGAATGGCTTGCAGGCCATTTCAGAGGATATTGCTGTGGGTCTGGAGTCACATATAGGCCAGACCATGTAAGGATGGCAGATTTCCTTCCCTAAAGGGCATCAGTGAGCCAGATGTGTTTTTTTACAACAATTAATGGTAGCTTCATGACTCCATTACTGAGACTAGCTTTCAATTCTAGATATTTATTAATTAATTGAATTTAAATTCCACCAAAGGCCATAGTGGCATTGAACCTGTGTACGCAGGGCATTAACGTGGGCCTCTAGATTACTAGTTCAGTGATATTACTACTGCGCCACTGTCTCCCCAAATAAAGTTATCAATCATTCAGTCAACAATAATGTGACATTATTGCAAGCAGTTTAATAAAGTCATTAAATAAATTGCATATAAACACTTCAACTAGTTACCTTTCTACAATTAACTTAATTCGGGAAATCAGTGAATATTATCAATTAACCATCAGTATGTTTAACAGTAGATAACATACCTGAGACCAGAGGTTAGTTCCAGCTGGATTGTTGAGTCCAATTCTGGGCACCACATTTTAGAAAGGATGTCAAGACCTTGAGAGGGTGGAGAGGATATTTACTACAACTGTACCATCGATGAGGGACTTCATTTGTGTGGAGAGACTAGAGAAGCTGGGATTGTTCTCCTTAGAACGGAGTAGGTTAAGGGGAGATTTAATAGAAGTATCCAAAATTATGAGGGACTTTATTAGTGTAACTAAGGAGAAACTGTTTTCACTGGTGAGTTTGGCATTTACGCAGCAAGTTGTTATGATCTGGAATGCATTGCCTGAAAGGGTGGTAGAAGCAGATTCAACAGTAACTTTCAAAAGAGAATTCGATACATACTTAAACAGGAAACAAATTGCAGGCTGTGGGAAAGAGTCCAGGAGTGGGGCTAATTTGATAGATCTTGCAAAGAGCTGGCATAGGTACAATGGGCCAAATGGTCTCGTTCTGTGCTGTCAGACTCCATGACACTATGCATTAAAATCTGCCCCATCACTGCCCCTTAATTACAGATTCTAATTTATGCAAAAGGAGATCCCCACCAGCAAGAGGGAGCTCACCACTTCCAGACTAGAGAATTTGGGTGGTGCTATAGTGGGACCACATTTTTTATTCGTTTGTTAGATGTGTGCGTTGCTGACTAGGCCAGAATTTGTTGCCTATCCCTAATTGTCCTTGAATTGAGTGGATTGCTGAGCCATTTCAGAGGGCAATTAAGAGTTAACCACATTGCTGTTGGTCTGGAGTCACATGTAGGTCAGAGGAGGTAAGGACAGCAGATTTCCTTCCCTAAAGGACATTAGTGAACCAGATGGGTTTTTACAACAATCAACGGCTTTTTAATTCCAGAGTTATTAATTGAATCTAAATTTCACCATCTGCCATGGTGGGATTCAAACCCATGTCCCCAGAGCATTAGCCTGGGCTCTGGATTACTAGTCCAATGACATTACCAATATGCCACCACCTCCCCAGGGGTGGGGCAGAAGGGCCCTTAAGATTGGAGATGGATTTTTTAAGGCCTTGGATAGGCCCAAGAAGTTAGCTTTTGAAGCCTGAGGGGGAAGGACTGATATCCATTATCAATGGCAGAAGGCAAGGAAATGAAGCAGAATGCTAAGCTCACCTTTCGGCTGGTGTTTTTTTCAAGTGGTCGATGAGGAAGCAATGCTGGGTGGCCTTCTCAGTTGAGGTCAGGGATGGAAATTGAGAACAGGGCAGGAACACGGTGGTAGGCTTCACAAGTCTATGTTCACACCATTTTCATGACTATTTATTGATGGGAAATATAGGGCATAGAATCAAGATGTAAACAAATACTAAAAATTAATCACAGATCATTTAAGAGATCACTGTTTCTCTCTGAAGGAGCAAGGATATAGTTTTAGCAAACAAATGTGATAGTTGAGATGCGACATGGTTATGGTACTGGACGAGCAACCTAGAAGTCCACTAGTTCAAAATAAGCAACAAACACAGCCTTGCCAACAATACCCACATCCTAAGAACAATTTTTGTTCAAATCGGAACAGAAATCTTTTCCAAATAAACATCAAACTAGTTAAAGACATGGAAAAGAAGTTGGGATACTGTAATCTACCTTCTAAATTATTAACGTTCTTAAGATTGGTTCTCCATTCGGATGTTCCCAGCAAGGTTTGGCTGGTAGTGAAATTGCAGGTTCACAATCCGTGATTTTCGACTGATTCAAGTGAATGGATGAAAAATCAAGGACTCTTAATCGACACTCCCTATGGACGCCACTCTTTGTTGGAAGCACCTGATTGGGAAATGTGTCCTTTTATGTGTGTAATATCATATTGAGCTTCCAATTACATTGATTGGTCCATGCTAATCATATGCTACCATGACCAAACAGATTTCAACAAAAATCCTTGGTAATCACATGATATCACAATCTAATCAGATTCTCATAACTCATAAGAGAACCATTTAAAAATTTTGACTTTTATCCTTCCCATTTTCTCTGTTCTGTAATAACTTTCTGTTCCTGTATTGCCAGGTTCTGACTCACTGAACCTTTCTACTGTACCAACCTGAACATAGCTACACGCTGTGATCCCAGTGTATTCAGCCTGTGCAAGCCCAATTTTAACTCCAATCGCCAAGCAAGCTGGCAGGTGGTTAAAATGACAATTGAACACTTAATGCTGTGCTCCTGATGCACTTATGCCCACCGCCATTTTAACTGATGGATTACCCAAGTTAAAATTGTGTTTTTATTTCTTTCTTTCATGGGTGTGAGTGTCACTGGCAAGGCCAGAATTTGTAGCCTATCCCAAGTTGCCCTTGAGAGATGGTGGTGAACAGCCTTCTTGAACCAATGTAGTCCATCTGGTATAGGTACACTCATAGTGCTGTGAGGAAATGAGTTCCAGGTTTTGGGCCCAGCGACAGTGAAGGAATGGCAATATAGGTCCAAATCAGGATGATTTGTGACTTGGAGGGGAACTTGCAGGTGGTGGTGTTCCCAGGCGTCTGCTGGCCTTGTCCTTCTAGGTGGTAGAGGTCACAGGTTTGGAAGGTGTTGTCGAAGGAGGCGTGGTGAGTTGCTGCAGTGCATCTTGTAGATGATACACATTGCTGCCACTGTGCGCTGGTGGTGGAAGGAGTGAATATTTAAGGTGGTGGATGAGGTGCCAATCAAGCCGGCTGCTTTAGCCTGGATGGTGTCGAGCTTCTTGTGTGTTGTTGGAGCTGCAGCCATCCAGGCACATGTAGAGATGTGTTATGTCCCCCCAACCGTAAATTGTTTAATCTAAGATCTGCCAGTCCAGTAATCCCTATCCACAGTTCTGCTCCCTGGTCCCATGCTCTGGACTCTCATAAGCAATGCAACAGGAAATCCACTAAGACAATTTGCTTTTATGATACCTATAGTTCACATATCCACCTCCTTATTGGTCTCCGACTGGATTTTTATTATTATTATTAATTTTCCATTTTTGCCATCGTTATGTCTGGTGAAGGTTTCTGTACCGTTCTGCATTGTGATCTGTATTTTACTTGATAATAGGCCAGGACTATAGTAGTGTCAACAGACAGAAAAAGAGGGTTTTACTGAGGTATTCAAGATTCATATCCCCTCATAACATTGATTGCATGTGTTATACTGTTTTATGCCATACTTGTGCACTTTATGGGCTAACTGGCCTTTTTTGTGTACAATACCTCAAATGCATGTTTATTTATTTTTATTTTATTTATCTTATTTTTTACTTATTTATTTTATTTTTTATTTATTTAGAGATACAGCACTGAAACAGGCTCTTCGGCCCATTGAGTCTGTGCTGACCATCAACCACCCATTTATACTAATCCTACATTAATCCCATATTCCTACCACATCCCCACAATTCCCCTACCACCTACCTATACTAGGGGCAATTTAAAATGGCCAATTTACCTATCAACCTGCAAGTCTTTTGGCTGTGGGAGGAAACTGGAGCACCCGGCGAAAACCCACGCAGTCACAGGGAGAACTTGCAAACTCCGCACAGGCAGTACCCAGAATTGAACCTGGGTCACTGGAGCTGTGAGGCTACGGTGCTAACCATTGCTGCCCATGTCCTCACACATATATCCTAGACTTTTCAAAGAATGGAAATTATCCTACTTAATGCTCTTTTTCACAATCGGCTTGCACTCCTGCGAACATTAAAGCTGAAACTGCTGCTTCAAAAATTCAAACATTATCTAAATGGAAAGGAAAATAATGGGACCCAGTGAACAAGGTGGGCACGTGATTAGAACTACTGCTCATTTGGAGGATCAACACCAACGCAGTCTTGTTGGGCTGAACATCCTGTTTCACGTTTGAAATCTAATTTTAAGTGAGCAAGATATAGTAATGCTGAACTTTAAAAGCTTAATGGGGACACTTAGCTTTAAAAGAGTTCCAGAATACTTCATGCAATTGCAATTATAAGGGAATATTGATAACCAGGATTTTAATTAATGTAAAATAGCTCTCAGGGCCTGTAATATCACATTGGACCGCTTTCAAAGTATACAAGGCAATTTAATAAGGCATAAATTAGAGAAGATTGTTACAACCAGGTGAGAAAGGTGTCCAGAGGTCCCTCTTAGCCTTCACCCAGTCTTACCGTAACAGGATTTCATTTTAAACACACCATGCTTTTAGCTCCCCCTTGGTGAATCCTTGTTCACCACTTTCCAATTATAAGGCAAAGAAACCAACACAAACAGGCTTTCTTAGGTTTAAAGAAGAAAAGTTGAAATTTATTAAACTTAAACTCTTATTCGTTTGACGCCAAGGATACATGACATGCCCACACTAGCATGCATACACGACACACACATGCAAATAAAGACAGAAAAGAGCAGAAGAAAAATAAAGTGGAAAAGTTTGAGGCAATATCTGAAGAGTTTTTGTTACAGTTCTTCGAACTCACTGTAGAGTCCTTGATTGTAGATAGATCTTGCTTTTTGTTGGGGCCCAGTATTCTTCTTAAACCTTGTTCCTGTAGGAGACCTTTCTCCCTTGGGGTTCAAGTGGATTCAGAGGCTTTTGAGAATGAGATGGGAGCAGGCTGACAGGAGAGGCTGTGGCAAGCTAGACAGGAGAGATTTCTCAGTCCAGGAGCATTCTGCTTTCTCCCCAAACTGTTTGTTACAAATTCAAAAAACTCAGGTAACCCAGCAGGTTAGTCATGTGACTAGCTGGTTTGACCATGTCCGTTTGTGTATTCGGCCATCTTAGCAGTCAACCTGGAATGCGAGCTCCCCCACCTTCAACCTCTGGTGATCAAAAGTCCATTGTGGGTTGAATGTTAGGGAATGGCTGCTATGTCCTTCCAAACACCGTATGTTAACATGCAAATGTCTCTTCCAGCCATGGTTGATCTGTTTAACAAATCCTTTCTTCACTCCAGTAACAGTTTAAAATCAATGTTCATGACAAAATTAATGTGCCTCATTCTTGGCAGGTGGGGGGGCCTAGCATGACAGAATATTTTATATTATTCCTCTATTATGAGGTGAGCTCTTAATATTTTATTGACAGGCTTTATGCTAAAAATAGGATTTAAACATAAAAGTATTTGAAATTTCAGTAATTAAGGAATAATTCTTTTTGTCTCATTAGTAGTTCTAAATAATTTCACTTGGAACATAATGTGCCTGAAAGGATTAATGAATGCACAGGTGTTGGAAAGTTTCTGTGGTGTTGGCTTTATCATTTCAAGCAATCCAAAGAAATTTCCTACTGAAAGCAATTAACTTAAAATAGCACCTCTACCCCATTGAAAACATCAGCATGTATTGTGTAAAAACTAGCCAGCATTCCCCTTCTGTTGAAGCATATGTTGAAATATTAAAAGTTACCCTAGCTCAGGATTTTTAAAAACATCCTTTCAATATAAAACATTAATATTTTGATAAATATATTGCAGAGAGCACATGGATATTTAACAAATGCCAAGTGGGTGAACGTGGTCTGTACCCAAACCCACAGTACCGAGAAAATGCCATATTGTGTTGTCAGCCATGGCTTTGTTGGTAGCACTCTTGCATCTGAGTCAGAGGTTGTGGATTCAAGACCCACTCCAGAGATTTAAGAACAAAATCGGTGCTGTTGAAGGTATTGTCCTTTTGATGAGATGTTAAACTGAGGGCCTGTATTTCTTTTCAGATGGACATAAAAGATCATGGCACTATTTGAAGAACAGCAGAGGAGTTTTCCAAGGGATGCCCTAGCCAATATTTATCCCTCAACCAATATTACTAAAACAGATTATCTGGTCATTACCTCATTGCTGTTTGTGGGGCCATACTGTGTGCAAATTAACTGTGGTATTTCCTACATTACGATAGTGAGTACCTTTCTAAAATATTTCATTGACTGCGCAGCACTTTAGGAAGTCCTGAGGTCATGAAAGACGCTATACAAATACAAGCTCTTTCTATATTGTGTGGTCAGTGCACTAAGAAAGCCCACAAGGTAGGTAAAAATGTAATTCCACAAGAAGCACAGACTTCCTTTTGGATGCAAATTTGATTCATCCATGGAACTTTAATTGCACATAAACATTTTTACAGTACAAACAGAAGATTTTCTCAGAGAGACCCCACATTTTGATTTTTGATTGCGATATATTATATTTAACAATAAATTATGTACAATTGTCTGCCACAAAAAAGCTTCAATGGTTTCTCAATGCATGAAAAAGGTTTGCATGCAGTGATCCTTTTGGTTTGGTGTAGTCTTCACATAATTCTTTAGAGGTCAGGTCCTTCTGCACCATAATTAAAACGCAAAGACACAAAAGGTAGACAAGGTACAAAGAGAAGGGAATCACCACATCAAGGAATCATCGTACCTGTGGAAAGTGATAATGAATCTGTTAAAAATAAGTTAATTCCATGCATTACATTGCACTATACAATAAGCACAGTTATTTATTAAAATGCCAAAGTAACTACAACAAACCAACTAAGTGGCTTGTTACTATTATGCACTGTGCTTTTCAAGACTTTTCAGGATAATTCTGTTGTGTATGTATTAAATGGGTTTTGTTCATTATTGATAAAACAATTTTAATCTTGCAAATAGGATATTACTGCCAAATTATAAAGAAAGAAGAAAAGAAAGAAACATGGTAGGCATCAGTAATCATATCAATTATGGTGAAAGTTACTGGAAAACAGGCAATGACCTAACATAAAATGTTATTAGCATGAATACAACTGACATGTTTTCATATTTAAATTACCATTTTGCTTGAGCTTACAAATCAGTTACACGATAGAGCATTGAAGTTCAAAAACATTCAGTCCACAGAGACTGGAGAGTCCTTGTCTTAAATACAGAGTGTGCTTGAAATACATGTCAATTTATAATATTTCAATTATGGAGTATTTCAGCTTAATGAGGTAAATATTAAAGACTACACTGAGCTCCAAGTATTTCATCTTTTTACATGCTCTTCCTGTTCTTTACAACTTCACGGTGTTTAAATCATGACTCATCTAACTGACGTTCATTCATTCTCAGGACGTCAAGGAATTCATTATATCACCCAATCATTACTCCTTGATTTATTTGTCATTTTTCCTACTCTTTTTAACCACAGCATATCCTTCAACTGGGCTTCTCAATAAAACAAAATACAATTTTCTTCTCACCGTGCTACTGAAAGTTGACCTTATGTTTCTTCAATCATTTTGACAAAATACAGCAGTACCTATTATTCCAGAGTTATGTTACCCTATCAAATTCGAACATCACAAGAGTTTAGAAATAAAAAAGAAAAAGAAAAAAAATGAACCAGTAAAGAGTCAAAAAAGCAAATAAGTGAGAATAGAGACTGAATTCTGTAAGGCAGAATAATAGAGTTGAGAAAGAAAGTGAAAGCAATGCTACAAGACAGGCAAAAATTATTAACTGTGCTAATTTTGCAAACAAATATATTGCTATGAAGTTAGATATAAAATTAGACACATCTAAAACTTAATATAGTCTTAGATTCAAGTTTTGTTTCAGTTTAGTCAAGGTATTTATCTTCAAAAATTTGATTGTGCTAAACAAAGTATAATACAGATGCATGCAGCTGAGGGATTTCTAATTCGACTTTGATTGAATTAGCAATTTTGTTTTTCAGATCCAGGCTAAGTGATTCTCATGCTGTGTGAATGTTCTGAAGCTGTAATAATCAGTAATGGGGAATGGTATCATTTGATGTTTAAATTGATCTGAATGTGAATTTGGAAACACCTAGCCTGATCATAAATTGGCAATTTCAAAACAGAAAACATCTCAATTCTACTCTAACATCTAATAGGCAACGTGATACAGAAATGACCAGAGGTTTTGCATATTAGGATCAAGAAATAATTATATAAAATAATATAATTTGCAGCTTTTACTGTAATTAATCAAAAACGTAGTGTCCATTTAAGTCTACAATGTTTTACTTATCAGTTAGCCTGCAATCAATTATTTTGAGCTTTATTGAATTGAACAGGCAAAAAGCTACACACTGGCTTGTAAGTAATAATAATAATGCATTTATCGTTCCACCTCTAGCCCTCCATAGGTTTTGTTTCCCTTCTTTCAGGCTGCAACAGACTTTTGCAATAGCTCCTTCCTAATTATGTCAGTCTTATTAAACATCAATTTGGCAACTTTTGCTGGAACCTGTTTCCCAGGAACTGTAAGTGCCTGCTATTGAATCATCAAAGGATTAACTAAAGCACATAACAAAGTGCCTTACAAACATTGGCTAATTGCTATGAAGTCTTCAGAAAATGTTGTAAACTGGTTGCTATATGCTGCTAAGGTATTTAAGGTTGAGTTTTGTTACAGTACAAAAAGAGTAAAATAAAAATAGGTTGATTTTTAATCCTAATCGCCCAGCCGAAACTGAATAGGTGGACAGTTAAAAATGATGATCTTACTTATCTTCTTGGCACTCAACCGTTTCCCGCCATATCTGATATTAACCTGAGGTGCCCGCACAAAGCAGATGGAAGCCTTTTGCATTTTTGCAAATCGGGGTCCTGTTAGGTCATTAGGACCCTGATGGCAATTTAACCAGGGCCTGAGTGGGCAAGACCCCACAGTTTTCCCACCAGGCTGAAACAGCTCAGCAACTGGTGAGAAGCATGAGGAAGCCCTCCAGGTAAGTCAAAATATTGCCTTTGTGGGCCAAGAAGAGCAAAGGTGCTCCTGCTGGCCCCACAGGAAAAGTCTCAACACCCCTTTCCCCGGATTCCTCCCCATCTCCTTAAACCATTCCAAAACCTCTTTTCTGCCATTTACCTGGAAATTGCTAGGATGCCAACTATGTATATTTTTCTCCTGCCAGTGGCCATTCTGTGCCCTCTTCCTGCCCAGAATGTGTGGGAAGTGGACTGGCAGCTTTAAGGGAGGCCTAGCTGTTAAAATCACCATTGCGTCCTGCTGTCTCTGGTAAGACGGGAATTAAGTTGCCAGACAGGTTTTTCGCTGGAAACTCACTACGAATTAAAATCTACCCCAGAACTTATTCCACAAATGTACCCATCAACAGCTATTAAGCTAAAGGATAACATTTGGAAGTGCTTCTGGTCAGCCTTACAGCCCCCCAGGATGTCCACAGTCTGTCAATTCTGGCCTCCTGAGCATTCCTGATTTAAATTGCTCCACCATTGGCAGCCATGCCTTCAGCTACCACGGCCCTAAGCTGTGAAATTCCCTCCTAAATTTTTCTGCCTCTCTACCTCTCTTTCGTCCTTTAAGATGCTCCTTAAAACCTACCCCTTTGACCCAGCTTTGGTCATCTGGCCTAATAACTCCTTATGTGGCCCAGTGTCAAATTTTGTCTGATAATACTTATAAAGTGCCTTGGGACGTTTCATTATATTAAAGGCACTAAATAAGTGCAAGTTGTTATTCTGTCGTACCTAATCCTGTTACTAAATTACATAGTATGAACACTAACTCACTTTCTTATGAAACTTACATTGTTTTTCTAGCTTTTGTCCTAAAGGACCATAAGTATTTCTCCCTATTAGAGAGGGACAGTTAGTAATGTATAGCTTGAGGCTGACCACCCTGCAAGTGTGGGGCAAGGTGAGGAGGCAGGCTTCCATGAACTACCACAGCAGGCATGGGGATTGAACCCATGCTATTGTCCTCTTTCTGCATCAGACTCTAACTGTCTAGCCAATTGAGCTTCCCACATGAAACTTATATAAACCAGCTGAAAAGGAGATAAAGTTCAGTAGTGTTGACAGATTGCTTTGCATTTGCAGTAGACAGTATGGTGAGTTGATATAAATCTCAGGTCTAAATAAATATTTCGGCATCATTTTTGGAATGGAACATTTTATTCTATTTGTCATTCTAACTTTAATTTGGATTTATTATTATAGTTTATGTGCAGCCATGCAATGATTATGATAATAGTTAGGTCCAAACACAGTTAATCCTGTTTTCAATGACTCTGCATATGCTTTATATGTTCTGCTGTTGGCAACAATTTAAAAAATTGTTCTATGTTGTGCAATACAGTACAGGATGTTCATACAACCATCTAAATATTAACTGCATACTACTGCTGGTGTGTGACAGTGTGACACCATCAAATGCCAGACGTACCACACAACCTATGATATCAGGTCATTCAGATCGAGAAATGTCTCACAATAGGGGATTCCAAATGGCTGTAATGTTCTATATGTACAGTGTTCCAATACATGATGCATTGCCTGGAAGACAGGACTGTGAAAATGAATTGCACTCAAATTTTTGCTTCTATTCTATTTAAAATCCAGGATTCTAGTACTTTAAAACCTTTCCCATTCACTCTGACAGCGAAGAGTTTCTGATCTAAGCCTGGTTTTTAGATATAGAAAGCCAATCTTTGTACTGTGTGACATTGCTTAGTTATCAAGATTTTTAACACGAAGCATGCTAAATAAAATAAATCCCTGCCAAACTTTAGAAATGTTCCTTTATGTCCAAAGCAAATTCTGTTGGCTAAAGAAGCTGTACAAAGTTTTGTAAATTGGATGTTTTATCTGCTTTTCCTATAAATTGTGACCTGAACATTGTCCTGATTTCAACATAACTTTTTGAATTCAACTGAATTTCCCTCATCTCCAGAGATGAAGAAACCGTTGAAACTTATTCAATGAACCACTGAGATCCTTTCTATTGGGATTGCTGCTTTAAGAGTTACAGTCAACATATAATATCACAATTCTTTACACTAATACTACTATCTTTTCTTTTATTAGGGTTCTTTTAAAATAGAAGGAATTAATCTGATTTAAAACAAAAATCAAAATACTTTTGAATAAGTTAGGAACAAAAGATAGTGAATCATCTTTGCAGTTTTTTGTTAATTACTGAGTAGGTTGAAAAGTGTGTGAGTATGTGAGTTGCTATCATTTCACTGTAGGACACTGAGCTCTTAAGCATGAGAAACGCTTCTCCAAACTATATTTACCTTGACCTCCCAATGTGCTCTCTGCTATCATCAAAGAGGGAATCTGACAAAGCTTCTGGACTATCTCTCTTCCCATATCTGTTGGAGAGAAAAAAACAAGTTTAATTCTAAAATTTTAATTTCTTTTGTTTATTAAGTAACAGAATTTCAAAATACCTATCATGCAGTAACTTTTGGGACTACAATTAGAATCTCACAGATTTCCAGTCACCAGCATATACGTACTTTAATCAGCCTGAACATTAATATATGGGAAATGTATAGTTGCATTTGGTTTATTTTAACTGCCTGCAAGAGGCATAAAGTACATAATATGAAAGTGTTGGACAGAACTATAGAAGCGAATAGTTCCATATTGGAAAGGAGCAGACTGAGAAGGGCTATGAGGAATGCAAAGACAGGATTACAATGTATGTTTGTAAACACACAGTGTGGTGAATAAGGTTGATGAGCTACAGTATGGTCATTCTCGCGTTGGCAGGCTGTGACTAGTGGGGTACTGCAAGGATCAGTACTTGGGCCCAGCTGTTCACAATATATATCAATGATTTGGATGTGGGGACCAATTGTAGTATTTCCAAGTTTGCAGATGATACAAACTAGATGGGAATGTGTGTTGTGAGGAAAATGCAAAGTGGCTTCAAGGGATTTGGACAGACTTAGTGAGTGGGTAAGAACGTGGCAGATGGAATATAATGTGGAAAAATGTGAGGTTATCCATTTTGGTAGGAGGAACAGATGTACAGAGTATTTCTTAAATGGTAAGAGATTAGAAAGTGTAGATGTACAAAGGAACCTGAGGGTCCTCGTCAATAAGTCATTTAAAGCTAACATGCAGGTGCAGCAAGCAATTAAGAAGGCTCATGGTATGTTAGCCTTTATCGCAAGAGGATTTGAGTCCAGGAGTAGCGAAGTCTTGCTTCAATTGTATAGAACATTGGTTAGACTACACCTGGAGTACTATGTGTAGTTTTGGTCCCCTTACCTTAGGAAGGATATTATTGCCATGTAGGCAGTGCAACGAATGTTCACTAGACTTGTTCCCGGGATGGCAGGACTGTCCTATGAAGAGAGATTGGGGTAACTGGGCCTGTATTCTCTAAAGTTTCAAAGAATGAGAGGTGATCTCATCGAAACCTACAAAATACTTAAAGGGATAGACAGGGTAGATGCAGCTAAGATGTTTCCCCTGGTTGGGGAGTCTAGAACCAGGGGACACAATTTCAAAATAAGGGGGAAGCCACTTAGGACAGAGATGTGGATAAATTTCTTTACTCAGAGGGTTGTGAATCTTTGGAATTCTCTACCCCAGAGGGCTGTGGAAGCTCAGTCATTGAGTATGTTTAAAATAGAGATTGACTGATTTCTAAATACCAATGACATAAAGGGATAAGGGGATAGTGTGGGAAAAAGGCATTGAAGTGGATGATCAGCTATGATCGTACTGAATGGCGGAGCAAGCTTGATGGACTGAATGGCCTACTCCTGCTTCTACGTTTCTATGATGTAGTGGCAATAATGGAAACGTGGCTTATAAATGATGAGGACTGGGTGCTTAATATACAAGGATATAAAGTCTTCAGAAAAGATAGAGACAGAAAAAAAGGGAGGTGAGGTGGCAGTACAGATTAGGGAAGACATTGTAGTATTGGAAAGAGGGATGTCCTTGAAGGGGCAATAACAGAATCCATTTGGTTAGGGTTGAGAAGCAAAAAGGGTATGATCATGCTACTAGGTGTATTCTATAGGCCTCCAAGTAGTGAGAGAGAGTGATAGAGGTACAAATCTGCAGGGAAATCACAAATGTGCAAGAACTATAGAGTGGTGATATTGGAGGACTTTAATTATCCAAGTATCGATTGGGATAATGTTAGAGAAAAGGGAAAGGAATGGGAGGAATTTCTGAAATGTGTTCAGAAGAACTTCTTTCATCAGTATATTCTTGGCCCGACAAGAAAGGAGGCATTACTGGATCTGGTGCTGGGAAATGAGGTGGGCCAAGTGGACCAAGGAGGGAATTTTGCGCTCGCAGCAGGGGTCTCAACGTCAGGGCAAACCAACGCCGAGATACACACATTCCCTCTTCTACAGAAGGCCCATCGAATTTACTGCCAATCAAACATTTAACTGGAGAGCGGCGGGCCTTCCATAGGATTTAGGACCCCATCGTCGGGGTTGTTCACCCTAGAGCAAAGGAGATTGAGGGGAGATTTGATAAAGGCGTATGAGATTATGACAGGCTTAGATAAGTTAGACAAAGAAAAACTGTTCCCATTACCTGATGACACAAGGAGTAGGGGACACCTATAGAAGGTTTTAGGCAAGAGATACAGGGGGAATATGAGGAACAACTTTCTTATGCAACAAGTGGTAATGACTGGAACTCGCTGCCCATGAGTGTGGCAGAAGCAGAAACAATCAATGATTTCAAAAGGAAATTGGTTGAGCATGTGAAGGAAATAAACTTTCAGGGCTATGGGGATCGAGCGGGGGAGTGGGACTGACTGGATTACTCCGCGGAGACCCAGCATAGACTCAATGGGTTGAATGACCTCCTTCTATGCTGTAAATGGCTCTATGACCTTTTGGAAGAATATCAATTCTGAGTATACGACAGAAGACACATAATGAGCAACAAAAAGTGAATACTGATCCACCTCCATAAATAATAGGCTCAAAATGATAGCTGCAAGAGAGTTGTAAACAGTTTCCTTCAGCAGTGTGATAAAATGGGTACATCACTTTCTGCATATATTCTGTTTGCAATACAGGTAAAAACTGAAGCATTGAATATATTTGGAAATTACTTTCAAGTACTTGTTGCAGTATTTGCAAGAGAACAGGATATTGTTGAAAGTAAACAACTTTGTTATTTAAAAGATCATATCATGACACTTTCCTTGTGGGTTTCAGGATGATAAAAATGTGTGGTGGTAGATGATTAAATGCTTTATTATGTAGAATTTACAGCACAGAAACAGGCCATTCAGCCTCACTGATCTATTTAGGTGGGTTTATGCTCTACACAAGACTCCTCCCACCATACTTCATCTCATCCTATCAGCATATCCTTCTATTCCTTTCTCCCTCATGTACTTATCTAGCTTCCCCTTAAATGCACCTATGCTATTTGTCTCAATTGTTCCCCATGGTAGCGATTTCCACGTTCTAACCACTCTCTGGTTAAAGAGGTTTCTCCTGATAAATGCTTTATGGAGTATAATATTTCCTGAAAGTTTGAAGTTTATAAATGTCTTGGCAGGCAAGTAGTCAAAAATGAATAATGCATAGTAAAAGGTTCGATAAATATTCTGGATTTTCCTTTGGAAGGTAGGGAGAAACTTTATAAATGTTTCTTCAGGTGTTGTAGTGGTTGGCTAAAGACGATTACCCAATTGAATGGACATCGTCTGTGTAAGGAATAGGCTTGATTGGTTAAATGACCTTCTCTCATTCCATGACATTTTAAAATTATTCTTCCCTATATTTTCTAGTAAGCAGGAAAATCAGGAGAGCTAGAATGAAATGATATGGAGCTGTGGAAAAGACAGGCAAGAGTATGGTGAAAAGGATCTGATGTGCAAACATGGAAAGCTGGAGATCACTCGGAAGGCCATAAATTAAATGGCATCAAGTGACTGAGGACGCTCTCAGGAACAAAGGGATCACTGTGGAAGGTCATGGTGAGTGAGAAAAAGAGCAAAAGACCAGAGTAAATAAAGAAATTCTGTGAGTAAGGTTTCATACTACCATCCAAAATGAGAAGATAAATCAAGTCTATTTTCAGAACTCGATCAACTCATTGAAATCCAATTTCACGTTTAGTAATAAGATGCCCTATGTGTCACTATGGGCTGCTTACTATAATGGACTTTGTTAAAAATAATTTTAGATTCAGGAATTATTTTTTTTTTTAAGTGTGAACTGTTAGATCATGGTTTTGCCAATTCCAACCCCTCTTCCCCTGAAGTTTATGCTGGGCAATAGTTCCACAAGCATTATTGGCCCTTCAATGCCTTTCCTAATTGACTGTTCTTTCTGTGTGAGCATGAGCAAAGAGAGTTGGCAGGTAATTTATCAAAGGTGTCATCAGAACGGAGCCCAATCCTGCCCTCATCCCAACTCCAAAACTGTGCCCTGATGTCAGGGGGGCACTGCCATTATTCTACAATCAAACTGTCTCTGATTCATTGCTATTGATGTTTGTTTACATTTTCAATTTCTGCTTCCTAAGCTCTGGAATTCCCTTCCTAAACCTCTCCACCTCTCTCTCCTCCTTAAACCCTACCTCTTTGTCCAAACTCTTTGTTAGCTCTCCTAATAGCCCATGTGAGTCAGTGTCAAATTTTCTTTGATAACACTATGAAGCGCCTTGGGACAGCTCGCTACCTTGAAGGCACTATATAAATCTGTGTTGTTGCTGTTGTTTTTATAACAGTGACATCAGCTTCAGTTAAATGTTTGGTTTTGATGCCCATCTTTTATTCATGCCACTGTAACCATTAATCTATTAACATTTCTATAGGTAAGAAACAACTGACTAACTTCCCAACTATTTTCCCTCACTAAAGTTGGCCTTACATCATGTGCTGTTATAGAGCAGCCCATGTACAATGCAAATGGTGCAAGACAAACACTTCTGCTTTCAGAAAAGTGTTGAATTGATGCCCATTTGGCCCAGTTATACACAAAAAGTACATTGTACTAATACAAGATATGCGGTAGAAACTGCAACAATTTCGTTTAATAATGACTGGTGAGTTACAAAGGCCTGTACAACCCTGAGTTTTGGGTTAGTGTGTGTACAAGTTGTACAACTGCAAATAAAAATAATGGCAAATAAAATACACATCTGCCACTCAATCCTTTCCAGACCAATATCCACACCTCAACCAACACCACCAAAATGCATGAACTGATCATTTATTTGTTTGCTAATTGTGGGATCTTGCTGTCTGCAGATTGGCTGCTTAATTTGCCTGCACAACAATAGTGACTGTACTTTAAAAGAAACTCTTTCATTTTAAAGCAGTTAGGACACGAGAATAATTTGGATTTATATAGCGTTTTTAACATGGTAAAACGTTCTAAGGTGCTTCACCAGTCTGAGAGAGAGTAGTGGTTTTAATGTTAACTAGGGCAAAGGTGGAGGTGCCACAGGCAGAGTCCACAGAATCAATAGTGTATAAAATCTAAAATATGTTTTCACTACTCAGATTAAATAATAAAGGTAAATTTAGTGCTTAGAACTAGATATTAATGGAGCTTATTAATTCATTAAGTTTAATGGTCTGAAAAATTAAAATTGTCTGTTTTAATTCCCTCTTAGTGTTTCGTGCAGATATCTTTGCTGAATCAAATTCTCTTTTCTCCATTTATATTTTATCTCCCTCTTTTCCTCCTTACCTCATCCAGTGCTGACTCCAGCCTCCACTTTTCTCAAATAGCTCAGAGATCATTAGGCCTTGCTTTTTATAGGGGGGCGAGATGTGCAGAAGGGAACTCATGAGCCTGGTAGAAGGTTGCGAATCCAGAGAGGTCAGGGACCCAAGGCCTCATTTAAGTAAGGTTTTCCGGAGTCCTATCCAACATCTGGCTAGGTTCACTACTTGGCCAGTGGGCAGCAGCAGGAATCTGATCGCAGGAGACCGCAGCTAGAGATCCATGGGAACGATCCCCAGCCGTCAGTGTGAAGAGAGTTTCCATGGCAATTGTGGTTGGCAATTGAGGAAGATGGGGCACCTTTACTCCTCCTGGCCCACAAGGATTTCAAAGAGGTGGGCATTTTTGAAACTTACCTTGGCCTATTCTGGCTAGTCTGCTCATCCCGCCGGGCAGCAGTTAGTGCAGAACTCCCCTGGCTTGATGTTAATATGATGTGGTAGTGCCAATGACATCATCGGGCCGTGACATTTGCCAGTTAATGTATTTTGATTTTAAGTAGGCCCCCACCTGCTTTTAGTGGGAGCCTCATTGATGGTCTGAATCACTACTGTTAATATTACGGCAGCTGGAAAATGGTGGATTGGAGGCAGCATTTTGATTTTCAAGATTTTAACCCCTTATCCAAGCCTTCCTTGTCCGTCGTGGGGAGAAGGGTAGAAATTGAGGCCTTGGAGAGTCTCTGTGTGTATAATGCCATTCAGCCTCCAGATAGTATGAGGTACCCTCTTGAGATGGAGTTTGGTAATATGGCACCAAATTCCTCTTGGTCTAGTCTAGAGTTAGAGAAACTAAAGACTTGGACCCGAGACCTTCTGCATTGGAATTGAAATGCTGTATCATTACAGCTGGCAGGCAGTCAATCCAAATCCTCTTTGATAAATACATATATAATCTAAGTGACAATATCCTGTCAAGAGAAATTAATGCAGAAGTTTCTTATTGCTTTTACTTTTAGTCTGGCAGTCAGGTAGATAATAAGTACAAAGTGACAGTAGGTTTCACTCAAGTCCAACAGGATGTCAGTTTCCTTCGCGGTGAACATTCAGGTTGAACCACTTGTGATAACATGTCTGTGCAATGAATGAGTCCCATTTTGCAGTGACTGATGTTGCAATGCTGAAGACATGTCTGTTCACATCGTCCATTTACAGGGAGTTATGAACTCTTGAGTCTGAGTGGAGTGACAAGAAAATGAAGGAGTACAGTGGCACGTATGAATAATTTAGTGTAAAATGTGATGATACGTGATGAGAATACGAAAATGGGATGTTTAAAATCAGAAAGGAGTGATATTAAAAAGAGCTCAGACTATTTTTTATACCAAAGGCAAGAAGTGGACTTCTGTGGTTTAGTACAGACTACCTATACACTAATCACTTTCTGTAAGTGTTCAGTATACTGCTTCCCAGTAGCAATCCTACAATTATTTTCTTGTGTTTTTTTCTTTTACAAATTGCATGGCGCAGTGACTTTTGAACACAGTCCTTTCACCTCAGTTCCAGGTTTGAATCCAGCCTAGACTGATGAATTCAGAGTCTCTTTCAACTCATCTGCACAGCTGGAAACTGGTGGAACAGACTCAAGTGAAATTAGTTTTTCAATCTCAACCCAGTTCACAGGGGCAGCCGTTCCACCAAACAAAACTATTCATAATTCCAGACTAGTCGGCACTAAATTGCCTGAATAACTGACAAGGAATGACTATCTGCTGTGGAGAATGGAAATATCAAACTGACACAGTAGGAATTGTTGTCCTCAGATTTACATTAAATCATGTTATGGTGTAGAGCAGAAGGAGTTTTACTTTGCAACTGACCTCCCCAAGATTAACCCTAGAGTGCAAAAAGTGATAAAAGTGTTCAATTCACAAATATTGATACCCTTGAAGTTAATTTGAATAAAAATTTACTGATTGTAAATAAAATGCTCACAGCAATTTATGTGGTAGTGGCTCCTTCTGAGAACAAGCTAAGGAAAAACAAAACTAGTTGACCTCTGATTGGAAAGTTTGAACATTTCAATTGGCCTTGTATTGATAATTTAATCAGTGCATTCTGATCAGCTCTCAAGTTCAATTCAAGATACTAAGCATCAGTTGCAGATATCTTTATGAGGCACCATCCTATGGTGTGTGGGGGAGAGTGTGACAAGTGCACTCCCAATTGCTAACAATAATGGACTATTCTTCCAAGAATGAACCTTTGAGCTGAGGCAGTTAATTTGAACTCTTTGAAGCACTTGGAGAAAAAAAACAAGGAAATGGCTAAAACAGTGGTTGCAATTTTAATTGAGTAATATTCATAGTAGACTCTGGGGAATTAAATACATCAAATTAAGGCTGCTAGAGTGTCGCTATTAGGATGATGTAAGATGGGACCTTTAGTGTATGAAGGAATGGAGAAGATGATTTAACAGTGAGACTGTTGCACAACGCTGAGAAACGGATGTTTGAAAGATGCATCCCTGTTGCTCCACACAGTACAGACCAATGGTCCATTGTTCCTGAAGGAAACTGTTGCCGAAAGGGCGTTGTGGCTTCTGGTCCCACAGATTATCAATTATGAAAATACAAGAGTGGTTTCTAAGTGCCCTCAAAATAAAAATGAATCCATTCTGTACTTTCAATACAGAGCTAGGAAAAGACTGTGGAATAATTTGCCAAATTCAACAGTGTGAGGAAAATAAACCAGTGCAGTTAAAAGTGTTGAATATTCAATGTTGTAGAAAATGCATAAATACTAGCATCCCATTAAATACTCTGATGTCACTCCAGATATACTGACTACTCAATGCAATATTATGCTCATAAAAGCAGAAAATGCTAGCAATGCACAAGTCAGTCAGCATCTGGAAAGAGAAACAGCTGGATTTGACAAACGGTGTGCACCTAAAATATCATCATTTTTTTTCTCTTTACAGATTCCGGCTTATATCCTGGGCATTTCCAGAATACTTGGCTTTTATTTCACATTTGCAGTTTTTTTTTTTCTTTAAACATTATTTCAGGTGAAATTACTTTCCTCTAAGACCTTCCCAGGTTTTTTTGTTTACTGTGTTCTTTTGAATCTATACTGTTGGGGGGAAAAAATCAGAAATCTGCCTCTGTGGAGATATGACCAGTAAGCTGCTGACATGTACAAAAATAAAGATGCAGCAAATGAACAGTGAGATTTTAGAGTTGAGCAGGGATCGGATCATAATTAAAGCATAATTAGCTCTATCATTCCAAACTGACAGTGGCTACAATTATTTACACAAGGTTCAGCATAAACCAAGTTTATATTTATTTTAGGTTAATGCTTTACAATATATAGGTAGGCTTAAAGGATTGGCTGACTGGTGGAAAACAGAACAGAGTGATGAGTCAATAAGGTCACTCAGTTTTCAAGAACATTTCATCTATAAAGCAATAATGAGTGGCAAGGTGTACATATAGCAGGGCTTTTACTACAGCAGGGATCATGAGGTGAAGCAGAGTTAAAACTCAAAATTTCACACATCTTAAGAGTTCACTGTTGTCTTCAATCAGTAAACTGGAGATAAGGTAAGGAAATGCTGCACAAATTAATAAGATATGCTTAAAATAAGTAACTGGGACGATAAGTTATTAAAATTATAGATTAATATTTTGAGTGAGTGTACTGGGTTCTTAAAACATCAATAGCCATTTTCAGCACCGCTACTTTCACAACAGGATAGATTACAGCACGTGATATTAAGTGAAATATAATTCAGAAGTAAAACAAATCTTCTGGCTATCCTTGGAACACTATTTGAAATATACATGTGAACTTAAATGCTGATTTACAAGCTTATGGGTACTTCTGTGCTTTATAATGGTGATGCTCACCAGTGAGTATCGCTGCCCCGTTTCCTATGTTACAGCAGTGACTACACTTCAAAGGTACTGCATTGACTGTAAAGCATATTTTGACATCTGAAGGTTGCGTGAGGCACTATGTAAGTGAAAGAATAAGAATAAGGAATAAGGAAGAACAAGGAAGTCCTGCTACAATTGTATAGGGCTTTCGTGAGACCACACCTGGAGTACTGTGTGCAGTTTTGGTTTCCATTTCTAAGGAAGGATATACTTAGCCTGGAGGTGGTATAGTGAAGGTTCATTAGATTGGTTCCTGGATGAGAGGGTTGTCCTATAATGAGAGGCTAAGTAAATTGGGCCTATAGTCACTGGAATTTAGAAGACTGAGAAGTGATCGCATTGAAACATAGAAGATTCTGAAGGGGCTTGAGAGGATAGACACTGAGAGGTTCTTTCCCCATGGCTGGGGAATCTAAGACACAGGCAGCACATCCTCAGGATAAGGGGTTGATCATTTAGGACTGAACTGAGAAATTTCTTCATTCATTGATTTATTTATAAATGTCATTGGTCATGTATGAATCATTCTTATTAATACGATTATTATTAGGGAACAATTTGATAGCTCATGGGTAATAGCCAAAGGTGAACAATGAATGAACAGTAAAATAAAAGCAAAATACTGCAGATGCTGGAAATCTGAAATAAAAACAAGAAATGCTGGAAATACTCAGCAGGTCTGGCAGCATCTGTGGAGAGAGAAGCAGAGTTAACATTTCAGGTCAGTGACCTTTCATCAGAATTGCCAGTTCGGACAAAAGGTCACTGACCTGAAACGTTACATCTGCTTCTCTCTGCACAGACGCTGCCAGACCTGCTGAATGAACAGTAAATGTTTGTTGATCCATATTCACCAAATGCTTCTATTACCTGACTGAGTACTTTCAGCAAAACAGTTTTATTTAGTAACTTCTGTGCTCCATATATTCATTATTTTGCAATGTTTTCAAACCAAATACTAGATGTAATGCCTGGAACAATGCTGCTCCTGAATTTAAGGGCTCCAACAGAAGAGAAATCAGCTTTTCAGGTCACGATGAAGAGTTCTTTTTTCAAAGACAATTTGTAAAGGTTGCTCAGATATAGCTGCACTGCATGAAACAGAAGCTTTAAACTTGTTTTGATTTCGTTTTACTGACTCATGCTCCACATGCACCAGTCACTGCAAATGCCTCACTGAACTGCCCAAATTCCAAGTGTGAGCCTGAATGGTACGTGTCAGCAGACGATTTGAATCAGGGAGGCTTTGCAGCCAAGCTTCATTCTGTTCTCACCCAACATCTAGTCACAGACACATTCCAGCAGGTGTCATCAGATACTAGCCATGAGCAGGAAGCCAAAGCGATAGCTAATTCTGCCTAGACCATGGATTGAACCGGAGACTTGCCGGATCTGTACAGCACAAGTACTGCACTTGGGAGTGAATTTGCCCACTAAACAACTGGGGAACCTTATGCTTGTTTTTAAAAGAAAATTGTATTATGTTAATTAAACAACGAAGGGAGTAAAGTAATCAAATCAATCACATGAGCTGACTGCTTAGCACTGTTAATGATCTGCAGCAGGAACTGACTGCAGTGTGAGTTATAAATATGTAGTGTGAATAGATGCTGGCTTCGTTGTTATCTTGCATATTCAATGATGTGTGGCTCCAGCTTACCTCTGCCGTGTGATGAGATTGATGTAATGCCTGAGAGCAGAATAGTACTTCGCCAGTTCCTCAGGGGGTGCATCCTCTCCTGGGTTCTCAGGTTTGGGAGGATAGGCATCCACCAAAGTCCCGAGGCACACCAGCACACAGATAGCAAGAGCAATCAGGGTTGTCCAAGGTTTCTGAACAGCCACCATCTGTCACACAGGGAAGGAAAAGCCAAAATCAGCAGAACATGCCAAGAATACACACTGGAAAATCAGAAAAGACTGTTCATAAACGAGTTTAGTAGATCTAGTGTATCTAGGAGCCAGTTTAAGTATTTATATCATTATTGTTGAACTACTATAACCCTGGAACAATTTCAAAGGTGTTTCTCACATTTAAGCATGAGTACTGATTAGAGAACAGGGAGAATTTGAATTGAGCATGCAGTTTTAAATAAAGTAATAGACACAAGGAATTTGTCCAGTTCTTTTTTAAAAAAAAGGTTGGGGAGGTCTCATTTGCCTTCACTAAATTAGACTACATTGCCATTAAACTTTGCTGCTGCATTGGCATGGAAACACAATGAACTACGGAGTGGTGAAATGTGCAATTCTGTTCTCAATCTGGCTTGTCTAGCTGGGAGAAGCATCAAGCTGGTAGTGGTTAGGGGAAGTGGGGGATGGGGGTGAGGAAGAGAAATGAGCGTTGGAGAAGGAGGCAACCACCAGAAGAGAGAAAATCTGCAATATGCCCCAGTCTATCAGGTCTGCTAGAGATCAGTCCAAGAACCGATCTGGAATTAGTTGGAACTCTGCCTGTTCAAAGAATAGTTTGAAAGAAAGGTATGCAAAATAAATAAATAGAAGCAAAGTACATTCTTTAGGTCTTGTATGGGTTCAATTACCTGAAAATGTGTACCTTTTCATTATAATGTTACCACTCAAGGTTGAAAATCAGTATGTGGTAGACGACAGAGTGAAAGTTTCAAGTTGTATGGGTTGAACACGGACACAATTATTTAATGTGAGTATATGTGATGCTTCAAGCAAATAAAAGAATTCAAAATTCATGAATTATGTCAGCATTAAAAACTAAACAATACCTAAATTAGGAGAGGGATAAACACAAGAAGGGAAGAGGGAAGCAAACATCTGATGAAGTCACCATCAGTACTTGTATATTAATCATGAAATGCTACTTGTGATTAATAATATTTAAAATGTACACCTGCAAACCATACAGACTACATCTGAAACATTAAAAAACCTGTCTGATGGAAAAAGAAAATATTCCATTTGTCTTTCGACATCATACAACAGAGCACATGCCAGACATGACTGGACCAAAGGAAAGATGAAACTTAGTAACTAAAATTAGCATCTGGGAGAACAAATAATGGACGTTAATGTTTCGATGATTTTAAATAATCCACCCAATTTCAACATTATGCACTTTTACTTTTGTCACTTTAAGGTTTGAAGACTTTAATGATAAAACTGGAGGCTCTGAATTATTTTTTCATTTTCTGCTGATCTATACGAACTCTGTCATTTCATATGTTTTTATCCTTTCTTTGCTGTCAGTTAATTCAGGTTCATCCACTACATGAATTCTTTAGACTGGTGTTATTTTAGGGAGCATTGTCACCTATAGTGCTGAAATAAACCAGTAAAGTCAACTGAGTCAAGTATCCATGAGTTAGTATTAAAAGTTTTCCATATTTCTATAATATCTTATTGCTGCTGTATAATAATGAACATTTCCTTCACTTGGAATCATGCCAATGTTTAACACTAAACAGTGCAACGGAGTTTGATTAAATGTACTGTAACTCTAAATATATAGGTCTATGTTAGTCCCACTCATTTGTGGTTCAGGCATAAAAATGATTGGAAAATTAATTATGTGGAAATCTAATTATGTTAACTGGGATTCCATTGTACAATTAAAGTTCTGCAAGAACTACACAAAACACGTAAAATGCTGCAGAATAGATTTCTAGTAAGTCATACCCCGACACGCAGTGCTTACTGTTAAAGGCACAAGGTCAAATAATTTACACCACTGTACTTCATATTAAAAGGGGCACTTTAATTAAACGGAGTCGGTAAACTTTTATCATGTGGATTTGGGCTCAGAAAATAAAACTAACTTGTAATCAATCAATGCATATTGCGCACATCATGCCACAATGCAAAAAAAAAATGCAGAGCTTTTCTCAATCCTGAAAAGGTTTTGCCTAACACATTTTCCCTGAATCTAAAGCAGTTTAGTTAATTCAGTAGTAGTGTGTGTACTGAAATCTGGTGATCGATTGGATTAATCTACCTCACACGTTACAGTAATGGTCAGAATCGACTACATATCTGTTCTTGAAATGACAGCAACAACTATTGAATACTTAGACTCACAAAACTAGCATGCACCGCTACTCAGATGTGATCATTGAAGTTTCTAACCGCCGGCTGTTGCTGTTATTGCCTCGACAATCTTACACTTTCAGCTTAAGAGGTTAGATCATTTCTAAAAGTTCCAATACCTTTTCTGTGGCGGTTGGGTGCAACATAAACTAACTTGGAAATTCGAAAAAGTGCACTTGGATAAAATGCATGCCTACTTACATTTTCTACTGTCTGGATGTCCTGCCGATCAGAGAAAATCCTAATGTGTCTGTCCTGATTCTTTTGCTCAGCCGAGTTCAGGTCTGTTCTGAAGCTGCTGAAGATCTCAGCTCCCTTTTATATCCGCGGGCTCTGAGACCACGAGGGAGGCGCTCCTTTGTCATCACCTCCTTAGACTTATTTTGCATTAATGAGTTATTGAAAAATCGATATCCACTCACTTTCCTTCTCCACCCCCCGGACCTGACAGATAGCTTATCTTCCGTCAAAATCATAAAATACGCCTCCTTCCCCAATAAAAAGTAGTCAGGAAGGAACAAATAGATAAGTATCAGAACTGACATTTAGGATTCATTTCCGAGATATCCCAATTCCTACTTCAATCATTTCAATCAATAAGTGCAGTATTTGGGGACGAGATAGTGCGGATGATAATTGTCTAAAATTACAAAATTATTTGAATCCCACCCTTTTAAAATGACAAAAATGCTATTTTATTCATAAATTACTATCATTGCAATAGTATTTAAGACATAAACCAAGATTGCAACATTAATAGAATTCGTCAAATAATGCAAAGTCTTGAGTTACTTTTTATTAAATGTGTCCTTGAAACCATAAAAATCGACCAGGTGCTTTTTTATATAAAGCATGCAGTTGAAATAAAATTGGTCCTTTAACTCAGACAAAATAAAAACATAATTACAGTTTTGTAGTCCTGTAGGATTCGTCTCTCCCTGTTATAGCAACAAACTTTTGATTAATTTAAATAATCTAAAATCGGGTCTTTAAATGTCTGATAAGATGGGGAAATCATGAAAGTCAATTGAACCCAATTTAAACAGAAGTTGGGAAATAATTAAACCAAAAATACAAAGGCGTTTGGCCAGCAGAGACACAAAAAGCCCTGTCTTCAAACTCAACAAAGGAAAGTTGCTTGCAAAGTTTGTATCCGGTCAGACACGAATCAGTGCCTTGTTGTTATGGGCTTTAACATGAACCAGCTCAGCATTAATACGTGTTAACATTCCACTCAGTTATTCTTGATTCGTCCTAGAGTTATGCAGATTCGTGTTAATTTTAGCCCAGAAACACGGTAGACCTCAATTCAGCTCTTGACAACAGTAATTCCTGGTGGGTCCTTCAAGATGACGTGACATCGATAGGTAACAGCTGGCATTTCACAGAAGTTATGATGTAAAACGTACTTTCTATATTTCATGACTTAATCGAAAGTTGAGGTCACACAATCCTTTGAAAACTTATCAAGTAGTACTGCAGATAGCTATAAGCGAATAAACTTTAAATATGGTTTGAGCTCCTGAGATATTTATGCCAAATTTATTTTTCATCAATTCTACACTTGACAGATAACAACCTTAATCCTGCACAGGCAATTCATAGAGATATTTCACCATTTTAGTCACCATCTGGGTAGTGATAGAGATAGGAGAGAAGTTAATTATACGGAAAAACAGACCCAGATGTGGAACTGGAAAATTTTCCTAACCATTAACTACAGAATGTAGAAAAAATCATTCTGTCTTTGTGAATGGGTTAGAAAGACACACAAGTAAACTTTAAATTCGCGTTGAAGATTTAACTGCAGTGGGGAGGGGAGATCTAGAAATGTTATAGATCGAACAAGTAAGCTTTGCTGTGACTGATTGCATCCTGTAACATGTTCGTGCAGCTTCACAAGCGCGTATCTTGGTAGGTGTTTCTCGTTCGGAATTGCTATTTGCTCTGAAAACGTGTAGGTGTCGCAATTAACCACCACTCACGTCCACAACCTGAGCCCCATTTATAAACTCATGTCTGGATGCAATTGCTTTCGTTGCAAACTCTTGCCAGTATATTTTCAGCTTGTATTTCGCGTTTTGAACTATAATTAACCAAGTCTTATAGCTTTTCAAGCCTTTTTAAAGATGGATTACGATGAATTTCTGTCTCAGAATGTCTTATGAATAAGTTTATTTTATGGAGATGGGACCTTAAAATTCGATTTACTGAGGTGAAAACGCACGATGCTGACATACTTGATTTTAAAATGACCAGCCGTGGGCTTTTCTTAAGGTACTTTGAGTCTGGGTCTGTCAGAGCAAAGATAATCAGAATATAGCTCATATAAACAAACTTTGGCTGTTGTAACTTTACATTACATACTTTCAGTTTTGAGGGTCGGTGGCATAATTTAAAGAACCATTTTCTTATGATTTACCAATGCATTTTGATGTAGAGATGTCTGAGAATGAATGGTGATGGTACAGTGGATGTTGGACTGATAGAATTGTGTATCACTTTCTTACAGAAGCCCTCTTAAGGGCACCATGGTGGTCCTGAGAGTGGATGCATTAACATTCAGTCCTGGCTAATATTTATCCTTCAATCAACATCACAAAAACAGATTATCTGGTCATTGTCACATTGCTGTTTGTGGGAGCTTGCTATGTGAAAACTGACTGTTGCATTTCCTGTAGTAGACGTGATCACACTTCAAAAGTATTCAAAATTGGCTGTAAAGTGATCTGGGATAACATGGGATCATGAAAGGTGCAATATAACACTCAGCTCCTGACCTCATTACAGCCTTAGTCCAAACATGGACAAAAGCGCTGAACTCAAGAGGTGAGGTGAGAGTGACTGCCTTTGACATCAAGACAGCATTTGACTGAGTATGGCATCAAGGAGCCCTAGCAAAACTAGAGTCAATGGGAATCAGGGAAAAAACTCTCCGCTGGTTGGAGTGATACCTAGCACAATGCAAGTTGATTGTTGTTGTTGGAGGTCAATCATCTCAGTCCCAGGACATCACTGCAGGAGTTCCTCAGGGATGTGCCCTAGGCCCAACCATCTTCAGCTGCTTCATCAATGACCTTTCCTTCATCATAAGGTCAGAAGTGGGGATCTTCACTGATGATTGCACAATGTTCAGCACCACTTGTGACTCCTCAGATACTGAAGAAGTCCATGTAGAAATGCAGCAAGACCTGGACACCTTTTGGCTTGGGCTGATAAGTGGTAAGTTAGAATCATGCCACACAAGTGCCAGGCAATGACCATCTCCAACAAGAGAGAATCCAACTATCTCCTCTTGTTATTCAATGGCATTACCATCACTGAATCCCCACTATTAACATCCTGGGGTTTATCATTGACCGGAAATTGAACTGGACCAGCCATATAAGTACTGTGGCTACAAGAGCAGGTCAGAGGCTGGGAAATCTGCAGCGAGTAACTCATCTCCTGTCTCCCAAAACCTGTCCACCATCTACAAGGCATAAGTCAGGAGCATGATGGAGTACTCTCCACTTGCCTGGATGAGTGCAGCTCCAACAACATTCAAGAAGCTTGACACCTTCTAGGACAAAGCACTCCGCTTGATTGGCACCCCATCCACCACCTTCAACATTCACTCCCTCCACCACCAACACACAGTGGCAACAGTGTGTACCATTTACAAGATGCATTGCAGCAACTCACCAAGGCTCCCTTTACAGCACCTTCCAAACCTGCAACCTCTACCACCTAGAAGGACAAGGGCAGCAGATGCATGGGAACACCAAGCCACGCACCATCCTGACTTGGAACTATATCACCATTCCTTCACTGTCACTGGGTCAAAAGCCTGGAACTCCCGTCCTAACAGCACTGTGAGTATACCTACAACACAAGGAATTCAGCGGATCAAGGCGGCGGCTCACAGTCACCTTCTCAAGGGCAATTATGGATGGGCAATAAATGCTAGCCTAGTCAGTGCTGCCCACATCCTGTGAAAGAATTTTAAAAAGTCTTGCTCTTTTTTCTTACACTAAGTGGGAATCATTCAGGTTCAATACTATAGTCAATTCCCCATCTGAGCTGAGTAGGAACTGGCTGAGTAAAGTCTTCCTGTGGCATGGGAAGAGGGAAGCAACGAAGCAAAATTGCTACAGGTGGTACCTTCTGCTTTTTCACAGCTGGGCAAAGATGTGGGAGCAGGCTTGTCCTTTCGTTGGACAGGTATGAACTGAGGAACGTTAAGGAAATATGGGATAACGTACTGAAATAAAAAATTACACTGAAAACCTTCCTGAAACCTGATATTTCTATCAAACAGGGCAATCATACTCCTTTTGGATGTATGTGTTCATAAAAAGTTTGTAATAAAAAAAATGACATTGGATGACATTTCTTTATATTACCTATATTTTGTGATTGTATTCAATGCATCTGTGTGATGTAGGATGATTAAAGTAGAGAAATAGTAGAATGTCAGTGACAAGATAAGAGATATTAAATAATCTCTGTCTGGGATAGTGGCCATTGCAAGGTAACATATTCTAGAAATATAAAAATGTCAGCTACTCCTGTATCCTTACGGAACATATGTGGACAACGAGAACAATCATTTTTTAAAAATCATTTATTTCATCATTTATATTTCACTCATTGGTGTTGCTAAGATGAAATTACCTCACTTTCACGTGTCAAATCCAACATTTGATCTGGCATCCAATTCTCTGCCTAATGTCCATTAGCTGAGTGAACACCCACACAGACAATGGAGGGAGCCACTTATCTCCTTACCACCCACTAAGTAAAGGTCTTTCCAATCGTACATCCATTACTTATCCTTGCCTTTATGTCATTACTATTCACTTAAAGATAGTAGTGGTGCGGAGTAAACAGCCATTTTGTTACTGTTTGTGTTTTTAAGATGGAAAGTTTAAAGCTATTTTCTTCTTGTTTGCTACATCATCCATCACTTACTCAAGTTTCTTACCCAGTAAAGTGAAAAATAAACCCAGAAAAGTTTCTTCCAATTGTTTTATTGGAATCCAGTGGTTATGGTGAAGGGATGCATCTAGAAAAATTAACCTGTCAGCTCATTCAGAAGCTGTGTATTTCCAGCATTAGCTATGTTAATTCAGGTTTCCAACATTCATGATTTCCTTTTTACCTCTACACCTTATTTTTTAGATGGATGTAAATGTTTTCTACTGTGAACAATTTGATTGCTTTCATAGTCATTTGTGCAGGCTGAATACTAAACATCTTGTGGTGTAGTAAATTTCATTTCTACTTATGGCCATAAATTAGTTGTGACATAAAAAAAGAGTACACAATCAATAAGGTTCACATGTGAAAATAAAATGCACAAAAAAACTCCTATATTATGGAATCATAACACCTGTGATGTGCTTTGCTCCAAAAAAGGATAATTTTAAATGCTTTGGCTTTTTCAAAAAGTTGAGAAACCACAGTAAATCACCTCGTGACATCATTGTTCCAATAAGGCCTCTCATTCTGGAAATATGGCTTTTATTTCCAGATTTTAAAAAAGACTTGCATTTATATAGCGCCTTTCATGACCTTAGGACATCCCAAGGTGCTTTACAGCCAATAAAATACTTTTGAAGTGCAGTCACTGTTGTAATATAGGAAACACGACAGCCAATTTGCACACAGCAAGTTCCCACAAACAGCAATGTAATAATAACCAGATAATCTATTTTTCTTTGTGCTATTGATTGAGGGACAAGCATTGACCAGGACACCAGGGAGAACTCCCCTGCTCTTCTTTGAAATGGTGCCATGGGATCTATTATATCCACCTGAGAGTTCAGATGGGGCCTCAGTTTAATGTCACATCCAAAAGACAGCACCTCCGACAGTGCAGCACTCCCTCAGTACTGCACTGGAGTTTCAGCCTAGATTGTTGTGCTCAAATCTTAGAGGTAAGAGTCCCACCAAGCTACAGGTGACAGCATAAGATATATTATGCATCTACAGCAAGTGTCTCATCTTTTCCAGTGTTGGGGGAACGATTAACAGACAGTAAGCTATGACACAGACAGGTGGAGGCAAATAAAAACAGAAAGTGCTGGAAATACTCAGCAGGTCTGGCAGCATCTTTGGAGAGAGAAGCAGAGTTAATGCTTCAGGTCTGTGACCTTTCATCAGAACAGGTGGAGGCAAAGTTGGATTAAATCTGTCCACTGTCACTTTTGCTTCCTATCAGATGGGGACAAGGCAGTATTGGTTTTATCCTGGCAAATACAATTTCTGCATGGTAAAATGCCTGATGGCAGGAACAGGACATATGCACAAAAAAGACATGCATTTTGTCAGTCAGTTCCATTTTTCTGTGGAATTGGTACCTGTATTATGAACAGAAATCCATAGGCCTACCACATGGAAGTCAGTACTGAGAATTTTTCCAAATAGCCCGTTCAACCATGTGATTAGTATGTGCATTAGTATGAATTGGGTGCTAATAAATATTTGTGTTAAGCTGCTTTGGTCTGAATAATCACCTCATGACCTTCATTTGAACTGGGTGAAGGATTATATTGAATATGTATATTAAGTGTGTCCTACAGCCAGGCAAAGATCATCATTAATGATCATTTTTACAAAAAAGTCTGCATGTATCAAGACTCAACTACTCTTTAACTCTCTTTATCATTATTATTCACTAACCAATACTAGAAAGCTAAGGTGATGAGGAATTGTTGGTTAAAACATTCTCCTTCATCCATCAGGTTTGAATTCCATCTGGAGTGACTGAATGAATGTCTCTTCTCTCTGTATAAAACTATATATAAAAAAAGCAAATGAAAAACAAAGCAACAGAAAGAATGAAAAAACATTCAAATAGACACTCCAAAGGGGGGAAAAGCAAAAATCCAAAACAAGAGGGACATAAACAAAGTTAAAATGATACCTAACAATCACATATTTTCTTGATACTGTTCGTGTGTGCAACACATAGCATGAGAATATCTCACTATTTTATTCTTTTCCACGTTTCCCTTTGTTGTTCTGTCATTTGTGAAAATTCTGAGCAGAGGATACACAGGAGACAAAAAGATTACAGCTGACGGGGATGTCTGATCCTGATTTCAAAACACAGCAGACTACACTGCTCTCAGGTGTCAGTTTACCCGAGGAAATCTAGAAGGTGCTAAAAATGTAGCACATCAAACACTAGCACAAGAAAACTCTGATTCTGTCAGCCTTTATCTTTGTTACTGTTACCAATGAGGAGAAACATATTTTTAGCCATCTACATGAGTTTTGTAGCACAGAAAGAGAAGCTTGACAATTGATATCATGAAATACACCCATAGCTCCCATACTTCATGCAGTTTCAGGCACAGGATCATGAACAGACACAGAGGCAACAACTTAATGATACTTATTTTCCCTCACCCCCATCCATTATTTCCAGCCCTTGCCCTATGTTACTTTTCATGTGCCACAGACCATCGCTAGCTGAGGGCAAAAGCAAGCAACCTGCTCTCTTTGTTATACCATTTTGCCCATCCTTAGCTTATATAATACAAAATTACAGCCGGGTAACTCTCATCCTGCTCTTTGTTGGAAGGTCTTTGGAATTCAGAACAGTGCTTTGGCTGGAAAGAGGGTTATCTTCAGAACTGGCAAACAGCTGATTGCTGTTGAGAGCCTGGCCCACCACTGTTTATTTTCCCAGTAATATGGTTTACTGTTGGGAGGTCACAAGTCAAATGGTAGTGTTGAGAAGCACAAGGAGAAGGCGATGATAGGAAGCTTGCTGAATGAGATATTCACATAATTTTTTTTACAGTTAAACTATCAGATCAGCGCAGATTATGAAATTATGATTATAGCCATGTGGTCCTACTGACAATTATCCAACTTCTTGGGAAAACAACTTTTACAAAACAAAGTGACTCCTGACAATGCATCCGGCGTGCCGACGTCATCAGAGCGCTCCCAGCTGTGCACATGCGCAGAACAGTCTCTTGCTGTCAGTAAGGTGCTGCACATGCGCAGCCTACATCTTGCGCAAACGTCATCGCGTACAGGAATGTCAACCAGCCCCACCACCCGGTGGGAACCCAACTTCCCCCGCAACCCCAGTCTCTCGTTCACTGCCTCCCTCCCCTCCCCTGCCTATCCCTATCTTTCCGCTCTCTCTTTCTCTCTTCCCCGCTTCCCCCATTGGGAGCGGGGGTGGGGGGGGCAGGGTAGGGGAAGAAGGAGGAGGAAGCCAGGGTGGGGAAAGAAGCAGTGGGGGGGGAGAAGCGGGGTGGAGGAAGAAGCAGGAGTGAATGGTTGATGGTAATTGAATTTAATTTGTTTTTTGTGATAAATTGAGCAGCACCATCTTTAATCCTGGCAGCTGCCTAGAACGTCACAGACAGTGGCGTTTCAGTGCATGAGGCTGCATTTGCGCCTGTACAAGTACTGCGCCACCTAGTGGTTGTGTTATCAGCAAATTCAGCCTTTACAAAAACTTAACGCAGTCATCATTTTTAACAGTAATGAAAAATGCATTGAAAGGAAAATGATCAGTGTATTTAACTTTAACAAAAGCAACAACAACACCTACAACTTATATTTATATAGCACTTTTAACGTAATAAAAACGTCCCAAGGCACTTCACAGGAGCATTATAAAACAAAGTATGACACTGAGCCAAAAGAGATGTCCGAAGCTTTGTCAAAGAGGTAGGTTTTAAGAATGTCTCAAAGGAGGAAAGCGAGGTGGAAAGGCAGAGAGATTTAGGGAGGGTATTCCAGATCTTGGGCCCAAGGCAACTGAGGGTGTGGCCACCAATGGTGGACTGATTAAAATCAGGGATGCACAAGAGGCTAGAAGTATCTTGGAGTGTGTGGGTCTGCAGGAGATTGCAGAGATAGGGAGGGGTGAGGCCATGGAGGAGTTTGAAAATAAGAATGAGAATTTTAAAATCAAGCTATTGCTTGACTGGAACCCAATGAAGGTCAGTGAGCACAGGGGTGAAAGTGGAACGGGACTTGGTGCACGTAAAGCCAAGGGCAGGAGAGTTTTGTATGACTTCAAGTTTATTTTGAGTAGAATATGGAAGACCAGCCAGGAGAGCATTGGAATAGTCAAGTTTAGAAGAAACAAATGCATGAATGTGGGTTTCATGCACCATCTTTCTGGGCAACCAACCAGCAATCACATACTAGGTTCACACATGATGAATGGCTACATGTTCAGATACTGAATGGCTACTAGTGGCTGAAATCCGCAAGTGGCAGTGCCTTTGGCAGAGGAGGAGGGAAGTTGGGGGACAGGATGAGGAAGAAGTGTAAATTAGCCAAAGAAGCACTTGAACTAGTGTCTTTGGCCTGGGTCTTCTACTCTGTTCATCATTCAAGCGATTTTCCATCCACGTATCCATGCAACACTAATGGCTTATAGAATCAGCTGAAAAACTTGAGATAAGGTGCTTTTTTAACATAAGTGGAATTTTTTGTGTGGCTGTAACTATTATTTTAAAGAGAGATAATTGAGTGACTTGGACAACCAGAAAAATGTACCTGATCAGGCTGTGACTTGATTAATCGAGACAGATGATTTCACAAGTCCAGGCGGTACATCATCACTCAGAGTGACCTTAGAATTATAGTTTGAAGATTGCAGCAGCAGGCACCCAGATATGTACTGTCATCGAAAGGCTCCCCAACACTAGTATGCACTGGCAAATTGCCCCTTATATCTTGAATTTCTTTCCCTAGAGACAGCGTTCAGATTTTCTATCTTCAGCCTTTTGAGTAATGACAATTTACTAACATTTTCAAGATATTTAAGCAGGGGACTAAGCTCATTATTTGTTGAACTATGCGGTCTGGACAAGTCTGCAAGTACTTGTTCCAAGGGTAATGATACAAATAAGAGCATTGTGAAGATACTACAAGCTGACTCATTTCTAAGAAATATTCGGATTTATATAATTTGGCATGTGTTTCTTTTTAATTGCCATTTCCTGTAATGGAATAATTTCTTTGACCTTTCAGCAACTTCACAAAGTTTCATATATTTCCTTTACAATTATAGTACTCTTAAATTGGAAGGTGGAGGTATGGTTATATTGTTTCAGAATATGGATGGCTTCAGTCAGAAAAAGAGGCATTGAAACACAGATGTGGCACAGCATGCAGGAGCCTGGTCATAGTGTGCCAGGGACTGAAGGTGGTGCGTTCAAGAAAGTGGAGTCAAAGGAAGTTGTGAGTGGAAGGAAGGAAAGAGGAGTCAAATACACAATCCCTAATTAACCTGAATGCTAATCCCCAGCTTCTGGATTGGTACCCATTTTCACAATAAGCCTCAGTCATCAGAGAAGATTCTTTAATCCATTTTATCATGACTGTATTCTGATTTGACTTCTAAGGGCAGAAAGACGATATTGCAACTCACTGTGCCATACAATTCACTGTATTGTATATTATCTCTCTGGATTAAAGCTTGGACATTAAAATTATTGCTCCACACACAAAATTAAACTTTTTAGACCTTAAATATTATAGTGTTTGAATTTGAAGAGACAAAAGAACTTGTACCTCGTATAAAAACTCAAGATAATTTTCAGTAGATCATAAAAAATCTAAGTCGTTGTTTGGAATTTCCCTTGGCGTTAATGGCTTTTGAATTCTGCTTAGCATGCTGTGCAAGTTATTTAATCTAACTGTAATGCAGTTTCAGCATAATCAGATCAATTGAAATTTAATTAAAGGTGATCTTTAGCACTGTGATATGCTTAAGGAAAAACAACTTGTAAATCAGTTAAAGAATACCAATTTGTAGTTGTGGACTTCTCCCAAGTTTTTGTTAACGATTTTTCATGATCAATATCAAGACTTACTTCTTCAGGATAGATGTGGATCTGCCAGTGCCCCAGTGCTGCACAGAGCTCCATGTCCTTCATGTAAAATTGTTGAAGGAAAAGGTCCATGTCTGATGTACCGTGAAGTTAGGAAATGTTTGCTGTCCAGGGTTTTAAGAAAATTAGCACCAATTTCAACTTGCTCACTGTAACTGCAATAGGACCTTTCCATTCTCCAGGTAAGTCAAGCCATTCACATTTTAAATAAGTTAACAACTGGCTTAAAGTAGCAGAGACAGGAAATTAATGCAAAAGTGTCAACTAGTGCATTAAAAATAGCACAGAGGAAATTGAATTCAAAAGTCACTAAAGGCTAGATTCTTGACCATTCATAGTTACTAGACAAAAATATCTAGCCCAAAGCCCATTACAAGATTTTCAGTCGTGTCTCAACACACAGCAGGTATACAGAACGACAGGTGTACAGAACTACCTTGCCTAAAACTTACATGTGGTTTCTCCAGTGTATAATAAAAATAGCTAAAGTGGTCATTTACTTTGTTTCTCTCGGGTTTCTGCTGATCTTCTGTTGAAGTTATAGCGGCACAGTGGCGCAGTGGTGAGCACCGCAGCCTCATGGCTGCAGCGACCTGGGTACGGATTTGGGTACTGCCTGTGTGGAGTTTGCAAGTTGTCCCTGTGACTGCGTGGGTTTCCTGCAGGTGCTCTGGTTTCCTCCCACATACCAAAGACTTGCGGGTCGATAGGTAAATTGGCCATTGTTAAAAAATTGCCCCTAGTGTAGGTAGGTGGTAGGAAAATTGAGGGAAGGTGGGGATGTGAGAGGGAAAAATGGGATTAATGTAGGATTAGTATAAATGGGTGGTTGATGGTCGGCGTGGACTCAGTGGGCCGAAGGGCCTGTTTCAGTGCTGTATCTCTCTATGACTGTAAGATTAGAAGAAGCCTGAGAACTACAAGACACAGATATATAGAACTCAACTTTCTAGAAATTGGAAAGATTACTGGAACAAATCAATGGTTCATCATACCTTAGAACACAAGATATCACTTTACCTGAAATTTTTCTGCTGGATGGAAAAGATTTGGACATTGGCAACAAGTCAATGAGAGATGAAATTGTTTCAGTAGGAAGAATCATTACGAATTGTGTAACAAAAACAAGAAATGCTGGAAATGCTCAACAGGTCTGGCAGCATCTGTGGAGAGAGAAGCAGAGTTAACGTTTCAGGTCAGTGACCCTTCATCAGAACTGACAAATATTAGAAATGTAAAAGGTTTTAAGCAAGTAAAGAGGGGGTAGGGCAAGAGATAACAAAAGTAAAGGTGTTGATGGGACAAGGTCGCAGAGAATAACTGACCAGAAGGTTATGGAACAAAGGCAAATGGTATGTTTGTGCTTGGAGCCATGGCTGTTCATTTTACAGTCTATTGACACCTGCTCTGTACTAATGCTTTGTCTTTCACCACACCATTAACATACTGTTTGCCTTTGTTCCATAACCTTCTGGTCAGTTATTCTCTGTGACCTTGTCCTATCAATACCTCTTTTGTTATCTCTTGCCCCACCCCCGCTTTACTTGCTTATAACCTTTTACATTTCTAATATTTGTCAGTTCTGATGAAGGGTCACTGACCTGAAACATTAACTCTGCTTCTCTCTCCACAGATGCTGCCAGACCTGCTGAGCATTTCCAGCATTTCTTGTTTTTATTTCAGATTTCCAGCATCTGCAGTATTTTGCTTTTATTATGAATTGTGTAGCAGGGCTGTTGGCATTGGATGACTTTCCTGTCTTCATTCTTTTGGCTATTGTCTTCTAACCCCTATTCTGCATCTGATGCACCATCACAATTCAAGACCAACAAAATGCTTTTGGTACTTGACCTGTTGTTAATAATGAGCACAACTCTGAATGTAAACATTGCCAATCACCATAGCTTCTCTTCCTAGATTGAGGCTAGATTTTTTTAGCTGCCAATGGGGGCGAGCTCGGAGGCTGGTGGCCCCCGAAATTCACGCCACTGGTCGGCGTGACAGTTTGCTGGCACCAGCCACCTATTGTGTTTGAACTGGAAATAACTCACACAGAGACTCCATTTGATCAGCCATGTTGCCTCACTCCTTTATTCAATATAACCTCCCAACAGAGAGGGAAATATTATAAAATGATCAGCTCTTACTATATACTACACTCCCTCCCCACGTAAAAATATATGATTACCTCACAACACAATATGGCTCAACTAATCTCAATAATACCTGCCACTCAGCAGATTGGGTTGCATTTTTGTTTTACCAGTAATCACAACCAATATATATAGGACCAGTACCACCAGAGTAGTTTACATATAAAAAAATTCTTTTACCTCAACATCAGTATGTGTATAACAAAGATCATCATTGGACAAGAAATAATGAAAAGACCAACTTCTTTCCTGAAATAACACTGCAATATGTATATGGGTCTTCTTTCTTGTGTACCATTTGCATACACGCAGTATCTAACTGCACTACTTCAAACATTTCAAAGTACCATTTTAACTAATGACATTTTATTCAAGGATAAAATAATAAAAAACTTAACCTCTCTTGGAATGGGAAGTAGGCTTATACTTCCAATTTCACAATTCCTCTTTAACTTCTTGCTTCTTCCTTCCTACATACTCTCAATTAACCTAACTGGCTCCTTTCTCTTTCTGTCTGGGTACCTTCTCCCATTTCCATGAGCTTAGCTCTGCTCTCTCAACATCTCAGACTGTGCCAAACCTGAACTTTGACTTTGACTACCAACTCCACTTAATTGTTCGGACTGTGACAATGACTGATTAGTCTCAATCAAAGCCCCTGACTCACTTTGTTCTAACAGTGAATTCTGTGATACTGGCAGACTTTCTGTTTCTTTGCAACTTTCCCTTTCTGCCTGACTTCCACTTGGATCTGTAGGAGGAACTTGGACTAGAGTTATCATGCTCTATTGATGTCAGGCTTAAGCAAACTAAACCTTGTCCTAGGAACATCTTTAAACATTAACTCATAAGGTGAGAAACCTGTTGTAGGCTGTTGGGTTATTCTGGAAGAGAACAGAACATTGTCAAGCCTGTGCTGAAGGGAAGCATTGGAATCACTGCCTAGCTTGTCACCTAGCAAATACTTTTGCAAAGACCTCTTCACAATCTGCAAACTCCGTTCAGCAGCATGATTTGATGCCGGGTGATAGAGGTATTAGAAATGTTTGACTCCATTCTTACTCAGAAATATTCCAAACTCTTCTGATGTAAACTCGGGCTATTGTCTGACACCAACACCTCTGGCAACCCATAAATTGCAAACTAACTTTTCAAAACCTCAACAGTTTTGTCACTTATGATATTGGCATAACTCAATATTTATCCACTTGATATAGCTATCTACCAAAACAAAGTACTTTTTTCTTTCCACTTCAAAGAAATCAACATGTACTCATTCCTATGCTTTCCTTGTGTTTGACCATGGGATGAAAGGAACTTTGGGTGGATTATTTCTCATTCTGAGACACACTTTACAACCTTTTACCAATTCTTCAATATCTCTGCCTAACTTGGGATACTAAAACAAACTTTTTGCTAGTGCTTTCATACGGACTAGTCCTATCTGCTCTCACAATTTTTCCTCTCACAATTCTTCTCTAAATCTTGGCAGAATAATGACTCTTAAACCCCAAAGGAGGCAGCCTTGATCTACACTCAGTTCATTTCTACAATAGCCCTGTTGTTTTTCACCATCACACTGTTTATACCAGCCATTCATGACATAATTTAGCACTTTACTGAGCACCACATCTCTGTGAGTTTCTTCACTAATTTCTCTGGCAGACACATGGTATATCATTTGTGTATGTAAAGTAATTCACAAGTAATGTAGGGGCTAAAAATGAATCAGTCTTCACAGGAAATCTTGAAAGAATGCCCACATTAGCATGGTCTGCTGACTTACAATATTTAATATCGTACTGATTGGCCATCAAAATCAACGCCCACCTCTGAAGCCATGCTGCTGTTGCTAGGAATAGTCCCCCCTTCTTTGAAGCAAATATGGTTGTGACGGTTTGGTGGTCAGTTAACAAAGTGAATTTCCTACCATACAGTTACATGAGGTACTTGGTAACACCATATATGATGGTTAACGCCCCTTTCTTAACTTGCAAGTAATTTTGCTCTGACTTTGTTAGCGTATATAAAGCATATGATACAGGTCTCGCCACACCTTATTCCATTATGTGAGATAACACCACACTTAACCCTTGTGGTGAGGCATCACATGCCAAAATCATGTGTTTCTTGGAATCATAGTGGGCCAAAACAACATCACGAGTCAGTACTTTCTTCACTTCTTCAAACACTTTCTGGCAATCAACAGACCACTCGCAAGCAATTCTGTTTTTGAGTAGTTTATACAGTGGGGCAAATGTGTTAGCTAAGTCAGGAATGAACCTAGAAGAATACACAACAATCCTTATGAATGTCGTCATGCAGACCGCCACCTGCCACAAATAAGGCATATTAATTTTGCCATATGAACAGTTGCTGGAGTGAAGAAATGACTTGTTTGAAGATTACGAGGCACTGGAAGAACATTTGCATACTAAGAGACAGTGCTTGGAGAGACAAAGGAATTAGTCCCTGATCCAATTGACTCAAATGGATTTTGATCACCAGACATTGACGATGTAAGGAAGCGCATTCCAGGGACTGCAAAGATGATACAATCCACAAAGCCAGGACTGGTTAAGCCAGCTGGTCACATGACTAACTGGCTGTGCTAGGTTTTTTGAACTAGCCACAGGACAGTTTGAATTCAGAAGGCAGTTTGCAACTGAAGATGGAACAAGGAAGCCTCTCTGCTGGCTGTCTCTCTCTCTTACTTTCTCCCAAGCCACAGAACCTATGGAAGACAAGTAAATCTCAAGAGAGAAAAGACACCAACATTGAAGCAAATTGAAATGTGAACAGAGCCCCAACGAACAGTAGAATTTTCCAGCAACCAAAGACTCCGTATTGAACTTAAAGGACTGTAATTATAATCCCGATATTGCCTCAAACTTTTCCCCCTTATTCTTTTCTACTTTTTCTGTCTCTGTCTGCATGTGTGTTTATCGTGTGTGCATGCTAGCATGGCTATATCACAATTCATAATCGTTTACTGGATTAGAGTTTAAGATCAATAAACTTCCACCTTTCTTGTTTATATCTAAGGATACCTGTCTGATTTCTTTGCCTTACAATTGCAGCAGTGAACAAGGAATCACTGAGGGGAACTAAAACCACAGTGCATTTAAAATTAAACCCTGTTACGGTTAGACCAGGCAAAGGTTGAGAGGCAACCCCTAGACCCCTTCTCACCTGGCCATGTTCTGTGATGGAAATCACACCTGCCAAATAGAAACATGTTAATTTTGTCATATGGGACACTACTGTAACTTTTATTACTGGTCATTGCACATAACATGTTTTTAAAAAGCAACAGAGCTGAACGGCTGAAAACATGGTTGCACATCTGCATTCTGAGAGACAGTTGAATAGAGAGACAATGGGAGTGCTCACTGATTCAATTAGCAAGATTGGTCTGGGCAATAGGGATAACAACATTCTTTGTCTGTGTAAGAGCATGGTCACATGGCCTACCTGCTGGCCAGACTGGGGACTTTTTGAATTGTGCCACACAAAAAGAACAGACTGCAGTTTGAAGACCAAAGAGAAAGAAGGTCTCTCTGTCTCTCTCTGTCTCTGTCTTTCTCTCCAGCAAAGTCCCAGGAAAACTACAGTGGCCGTTTCTATGCTTCAAAACTGCAGACAAAGCATATCTTCGGCCTTTTGGTACCAGAGAAGCAAGTCTGAAATTGTGCACTAGGCCCCAGCGAGATCTCCAAGACCTCAACTTCAATCAAGGACATTATGTCAAAGAGAAAAGACAGTACCTGTATTCCATTTATCACGAACTCTACTTCAACACCCTCCCCCCAATTCTTTTTTCCCCTCTATCTATTTGTGTGTGTGTTTCTCTCGTATGTATGCTCACATGGTTGCATCGTGTATTTTAGTAATTTTAACAGGGTTAGAGTGGTAAGGCTAATCAACTTACATCTATCTTGTTTAAACCTAAGAAAACGTGTCTGATTGGTTCATTTGCAATTACAATTAGAGTGCAGTGAGTAAAGGACTCACTGAGAAGGTAAGCTAAAATCACTGTGTTTTAAAAGATATACCCTGTTCCGGCCAAACCAGGAAAGGGACAAGAGGGAAGCCTGAGACCCCTTCTTCACCTGGTCATAACAGTTCTAAGTTCTTTTTTGTTCTCTGGTCTCTTTGCTTTCAAAATCCCTTCAACATTCTCCTGCATTGGGTGGATACCTTCACCATCTATTTGGTGACCCATGTACATTACTCTTGATACCATGAAGCAACACTTGTGCCTTTTTGCTTTGATGCCATACTCTTGAGTCAATCTAGGATTTTGTTTAACCTGACAATATTCTCTTCCTCTGTCTTACTGCTAATTAGAATGTCATCTAAGAAGCAGCACACTCCCTTCATCCCACTTAGTAGTTGATTGATGACACTCTGGAAAACTGCAGGGACAGTGAACACCCCAAATGGTAACCTTTGTATGGTACAACCCTTTTTGTGTATCAATGGTAAGTGATTACTTGATCTTGTCAGTTAATTCTAATTGCAAGTATGCATTTGACAGATCTATCTTACTGAACACCTTCCCATTGGCTAAATTAGAAAACAAATCTTCACTGGTAGGCAATGGGTATCATTTTCAGTCACCTTATTTATCATTTGCTTGTAATCTCCACAAATCCAAACAGACCCATCTGCTTTTTAAGTGAGTGCAGCCCATTTACTGCTCCTGATCTTTCTAAACTATCTAACTATTCAATGGCTTAGCCTTGCAAAATGTTGGCTGCACATTGTCCTTAATCTTGACTTCACCCTTGTAATGCTTAATTTCATCATTTGGTCCTCCTTGCTCAAAAACCACTTTGCGCTCTTAATCTAATCTTTCCTTCCCTTTTTATTTGTCTTTGTACCTGATTTGACATTGGATTTCTCCACTCTAGTTCACCCACCTTCTCAGCCCTTCCTCCAATACTTGTTAATTCTGTAATCTCATTGGTTTAAGAAGATACATTGTTTGTGCCATTGTTCACTATGGTCCCAGATGGTTTGTTGTCCTCACTGCATCATTTTTAGCTCATGTTTCCAGCAACTTTATGGGCAAAACATGTTAAAACCTAAAGATGCACGAACAGGTGCGACTAACAGCACATGCTACAAGATGCCTCACTCCAGCAAAATCTGGAACAATATTTTTCAGCTCACTGAAGTCAAAAAGTATGAATTACTTGTGAAAGAACCGTTGGAGAGGGAGAAGATGGGAAAAAGACTAATGGTTGTTCAACTTGAATAATAGATGAAACAGAAATACAAGCACACAAGAATCTACCCTTGTATAAAATTTAGACCTTTGCAGAGCTAGTTAAAATTATTTTGAGAAATTGCTTTTATTGTTTGTACACCATGCGTTATGTATTTTAGTTAGATGCTCAAAAATCAAAATGACGTTAGTTTTTATGAGCTGGCAGAATTGTCATTGATGTGTTGTGATCAATGTAATACCAAGAGCATCACCACTATTTCATTGTGTTAAATAATTGAAAAAGTTCATATTGCTTGAAAGTATTAGCTGAAATTATTGATAACAAATGTTTCACACATCATGTTTGTTACACCATGCAGCCAGTGGAGCATTTACATATTAAAGGCATTAGAGATATTGCAACACAAAATGGTATAATTCAAATAAGAAAACTGAAATGAGCTTTTATTGGAGATTGAAATCAAATTTGGCATGACAGGGACCAGGGAGTGTTTGATGTAAATTATACTCATGACCTGGGTTCACTGCCAAAAGGCTGCTTATGCCGTGCTGGTGACAGATGTTACAAGTCAATACAAGACATTATCCAAACTGAGCCTAATTAAAGCTCATGTACTTGTCACTATTATGCAGCAGTAGGAGGATTGAAAATGTACAAATATTAATGTTTATAGCATATGAATAAAATCATAAATATAGAAATTGATGCATCATAAGCTGTACCTAATTTGAGGAAGAAAATCATGTTTGTGATATGTTTGATTGCTTTTCTGAAATGTGTTGGTGGTGAGGTTTTCCACATGCATTTCTGTGGAATTCTTTTTCTGCTGAGGCTCTTCGAATGGCTCAGTAGGTTTATCCAGTGAGTCGTCGTATACAGAAGGAAGCTCCCCGTTCTATACTAGGTGTGTTGCTCACAGCTGGAATGTCAGTTGGGTAGCTACAATTGGCCCCCTTAGTCCTCAACTAAGAAGGGGAATGTTGGGCAGGGTTTTCTGTTCGTGATTGCTATCCAGCAAAGCCTAATGGAAATGATTATGTGTGGATTTTGAACAAGGCTTGGCTGTGATGCCCCCACAATGATGAAAAATGGCCACTTAGTTGAGGAGCCAGCGAGCAACTGGTTCCCAGCAAGGAGGCAACATTTTCAGGAGGGGAGGAAAATTAGCAGAGAAAATTTGAGGGGAACAAAATGTATAATATGTCATCTTATTTCATGTATTCCTCTGAAGGAGTATATTATCTGAATGCCTCACAATACTGCTTTCGAACACTTTCTGACCTTGGTGTTATTGCGATTGTAATGCATTGATACCATTAGTAACTTTAGAACAGTGCAAGTAGACAGCAATGAGCTATATTGTACTGCTCAGACTCCTGTCTACTCAATCAAAGCAGAGAGTTCTACTCATCGGTATCTGACTGCAACTGATATTTTTCATGTCAAAATAGAACAGACGGGTCACTTCTTTTTGAACACTATAAACAATAAAATGGTGTAGCCTATCTGCTGGGCTGTTATTAAACTTTGAAGTTTCGCAAAGCTTAAGTCGAGTGATACTATCATCTCGAGATGTAAATCCCAACCAAGAATCCAACTGATCCTGGTGCAGTACAGTTGTACTGCTAATCTTGAGCCACTGTGATATGGAAGCCACATCACAAGAAGGAAAACTGTTTAGAATATTCTAACCAGAGACAGAAATTGTGAAATTATTTAAAATAAAATTAGATATATGATAGCTGAGTATTGCAGAGATGAGTTTTGATGAGCTGAATGACCTTCTTAAATTTTCTTATGTACAGTATAACTGTGTGGTGTAACAATTTGTAGTTTGTTTCCATAGTATAATTCTACATGCACTTTTCAAAGGACTTTGATATAGAACTGCACATGTAAAGCAAATTTGCCTGTAAACTTGATCTATTTGTTCTCTGCAGTTGCTACACTGTCTTCTAGGATTTTGATCCAGCAGCAATGATAGAATGGCAATATATGTCTTAGTCAGGAGGTATTTGGAAGTAACCCTGACGGTCATGGTCTTCCCATGACTTTGCAGGCTGGTGGTCAAAGTGCTAAGAGAGCGAAGTGTTGTCAAAGTAAGCAGTTTAAAAATCGGATGAGAAAGGAGTGCTGCAAATGTTTGCAGCAAACCCTAAGCTGCCCGCAAGATTCCTATTGCTTCATCTCCTACACCCACTGTGAATTTTTGCCAAGGGATTTCTAAGACTCCTTCCTTATTTCAGTTTGGAGATCTCAAGTTCGGAGTGCTCCTCCTTTAGCTGTTTGCTGTCTGTTGTTATACACTGCATTCTCTGATAAGCAGAATAAAAGGAAGTGGGAAGTCTTAATTGTCAAGGTGGCTTGCAAGTCTGGGCATGCATCCCCTAGCTGGTGCGATGACATGTGCTTGGAACATTCAGCTATTTTATATATTACCAGAATCTATCTGTTTCAGATGGGAGGCTACTTTTAATATGTTAATTGGGTTCCTATGGTATTGTTGGATGGTGTTACAATTTTTGAGTACGGGGATATTTATACCCAGGGTGTTGAGTGGTGTAACCAATGGGGCTTAAACAGTCAAATGTAGGCCCCTTGAGAAAACATGGCTAGAAACACTCTTGCACTGCTTCTCTCAGCCCTTCAAAAAAATCTTCCACCCACTTATATGTATGTCCACCCTCCAAACCTTAACTTCCGACTGAACTTCACGGAAGAATCACTGGATTTCTGCTCACTCCAGCTTGCTGATAAAATGGAAAGGTGGCCTGGCCCACACAATGGTTCTGAACTTCATCAAAGACAATAGGTTTGTGGCATGCTGCTCGCCTGATGTCCAAACTAAATGAAAATTGGCCCTAGGAAGTCGAAAGGCACTGTGCTATTTTATGGGCAATCATGGTAAGGCTTGAAGATACTTTCAAACAGTTTGTAGGGGAGAAGTGCCAATGATAAGTACCAATATGTTTAGTCGACTAAATTAATAGGAGATGTTAAAGTCCCCTATCTTCGCTGTTATAGTGTCATTAAACTCTTTTCTGTATTGTCTCCTGGTATGTCGTCTCCTTCTATTCCGTGGGGGCTATTTTTTCTCATGTACCAGTGTCCCTTACTGCTAACAAGAAGCAAGGAACCCAGAGAACCGCTATAGCCCCTTCAAAGTAGCCCACTCCACTTCTTGCAGATATGTTTTGTGTTGTTTAAACACCAGCTTCCGAACTTCCAAAACAGGAGAAATCAACAAGCCTGCTGCTCCGTCAAACTGCATCAGGATGCAAATTCTCACCGAACATCATGTAAGCATCCAATCACAGCTTTTTCTGTGCTTGAGATTTGCCCACAAAACTAAAATTAAGCTGCACTTGCAAATATGCATGAGGCCAATGCACCAAGAATTGCCAGGGTGTGTTTTATGCATTGTTCACTTGTAGTTGCATTCTGATTTTCATGTCCAGTCTGTCACTCAGAAATTTCTAGATCCAAAAACCAATGGTCTCAACCCCAGATTAAGAAGATTAAAAATGAACAAGAGTGCTTAACGCTAATCATTTTCACTACAGCTTAAGCTCTGAAGTTTAAATGTGATATTTGTAAAAGATGCAAAGACTCAAAACTGCCCAAAGGATACATTTGTGGATATCTCCACTTGCTCACCTACATGCTGCCCATTGGTGACATGATAGAGTAGATCTTAACTATTGAGTAGCCAGCTAGTGGAGTGGCAGGACAGCTGCCCAATCCCATGGTTGGAGGCCTAATCCATTTTGTTGTCAGCTGATAGGGATTCCCGCTGCAGCTCATTGACTCCAGGTCAGTGTAATATTGGGCAGCCCAGACACCAACCTGCTTGAAAGGAAGGTCCGGGGTGGGGGGGAAGGGGACGGGGGCTGCCTGGGACATCAGTGATCCATAATTTTCTTGTGGAGCCCAGAGGTTAGAATAGTAAACTTATATTAAATGAGCTAACAACTTTTTTTTTAAAAACCCACACAAGAACTTGATGCAACTATATTTACCAATGAGCTGAAAAGAAAGAAACTTTCTTTTTTTTCACAACCTCAGGATATCCCAAAGTACTTCACATTCAATAAAATAGTTCTGAAGCACAGTCATTGTTATAACAGTGTATAAATAATTCTGAGAAGAATTTCAGCCCTTTGATGACATTTGGTGAATGCTGGAGGACATTCATTTTGGTTGGAAAGTGCAATCTTTGCACAATAGAAAAGCAAACCATTAGCAATTTAATCTTCCATGAGAGAATTGAACACATAGGCTCCTAAAAGGTGGGAAATACATTCTATGACATTTTAATGAATTGATTAGCAAATGTTTAAAGTCACTTTTCAATTTATCCTCCAGACTGGTGATTACCCTGTCACAGTTTTCAGTAAAAGTCCAAATAAATTTCAGCATGAATAACTGTTTAGTTATAGTTAGAAAGAATTTTTGTGCTTTAATAAAAGAAACTAGACCTGTTTTTCAACACCAGTTTCAGTGAGACAAAGGTCACAGTGCGAAACATCATTCAGAATTGATCAGGAATGTGGAACTTAACCTAAATTAGCATGTTTTCAAATAAAATTAAACATTAATAATGGACTAACATTTGATCATTTTTGCAAGGGTAAATATTTTCTCAATGTCCCTAAGCTATGGATCTAAACAAAACTACCTTTAACAAAAATCAAAACATACTGAGCAAGAAACTCTCATGCTCTCTTCTGCTACAGCCATAACATTTCACATACACAGTATGCACAGCTACAGAATAGTGATAAAAATTTATGGAGAATTTCACAGAAGCTTTAATTATTTGAAATCAAGCAAATGATCATGAAAACTTGGAAACACATAATCAAATAGCCAACATGGATTTCTGCAATCAGAAACACTTCATTATACTTGTGAGGGGAAATTTTCATTGTGTTTTCCCAGTCTCCTACTGGAACTTTGGCAGAAGATTGACAGAAACCATATACAAACAACCATTTAAGCCATTTCTCCAGAGGTTTCCTGAACTTATGCCAGAGAAGCCCCGCAACAATTCCACACCCTTGTATAAAAGCAAAATACTGCGGATGCTGGAAATCTGAAATAAAAACAAGAAATGCTGGAAATACTCAGCAGGTCTGGCAGCATCTGTGGAGAGAGAAGCAGAGTTAACGTTTCAGGTCACTGACCCTTCTTCAGAACTTCTACACCCTTGTATCATGGATAAAGTAAGTTTGCATGAGGAAAATGAGAGACTTCAGTGTTTTTAAGATTGTTCAGACAGGAACCCAACAATCTTCCCTAAATACATCTTAGGGATTTATGAGTGGAAGCTTGAAGCCCTGATTAAATTCATGGCTTTTGCAGTGGGACAGCCCCTAATATTACCTAAATGAATGTGCACTCCAAATGAGCCTTCAACTACAGTGAACCTAGTGCCGGTGTTCTGTAAAACAAAATTGAGGAATTAACATTGAACACTAATTAATGAGAGAGACTCATTGGTCTGGAATCTACTCCTGTTGGAAAATTTAGAACCTGGAGTCTTCTGTTTAATGGCTTACAATGCAGATATCATTATCGTTCTGTTTCTGAAATAGAACAGACACCATAGATTTGGGAAGCTCACTTTGTGTCAGTTGAAGCAATAAAGGGAAAACTGGGAGAGGAAACTATAAACAAAATGCAATAAATGGACACAATTAAAACTTAGTGGATTATCATCTGTGATACTTTTATTCAATTCAGGTCTAGCATGCAGCTATACTCCCTCTTCTGTGTTGAGGGACAATTGTTTCAGGTACCCATCAGTATGAAAGTGGCTACATAATTCAGGACTCAGAACAATGATCTGATTCCTGAGAACACTTGTGCAAGATTCATGATACACTCTCCAGGAGGTAATCTCACATCACTTGGATTTCTTATTAGGGCAGTTCAACTCTAACTGGGTGGAAAGCTGAATCTTAAAAGTACCTGTATAGTTCACTGAGCATCCAAGAGACATTAGCAATTTAGGAGCTGAAATGTCTTGAATCCCAATCCACCGTGAGGTTGGACGTTTGGCTGCCAGTGTGTTCAGGCATTGCCCTGTCCCATATCCTGGGCATGAAGTCATTAGTATAAAGTATGGGCGGCAGAGGGGTGCAGCACTTAGAACCGCAGCCTCACAGCTCCAGCGACCTGGGTTCAGTTCTGGGTATTGCCTGTGCGGAGTTTGCAAGTTCTCCCTGTGACCACATGGGTTTCCAGTGGGTGCTCTGGTTTCCTCCCACAGCCAAAGACTTGCAGGTTGATAGATGAGTTGGCCATTGTAAATTGCTCCTAATGTAGGTAGGTGGTAGGAGAATAGTGGGGATGTGGTAGGGAATATGGGATTAATGCAGGATTAGTATAAATGGTTGGCACAGACTCGGTGGGCCGAAGGGCCTGTTTCATTGCTGTACCACTCTATGACTCTACTATTTAGCAATGCTTTTTGGAGGTCCAGCTCGTGAAAGGTGAGGAAACTTGGAGCTACGTTATTTCTATCAGATTCTTTCAAATACCCCTTGGATCATGCAGGTATACTTTCTTCTAGCAGGAGGAAAGGCAAAATTGGCAGGAGATGTTATCCTACCAGTCCTGCCTCTTTGTGTGATGCCAAGATGGTCAGTGGGTGGGGGTAGGGGTGCATGATGGGAGTGGTCAGTGGAATTTCTAAATGTTAAAGAAGTAGCAGTGCTCTGGTGAAACAGCGTCCCACCCAAAGTCAACTCCTCCTTCCACTTTCCCATATTCAGGAATTTCAGGGACTTCATTTCCAATCTTTTGACTGCTCTAAGAGAATTGTGTGTTCCCCACCCACACTCTTATCACATTTAAAGTCAGCTGCCTGAGGAGCGAAGTTTTGCATCTGCACTCAAACACCAGCGTGTATCGTTCCAGTGTTGCTGAGCTCAGCTAACAGTGCAATTAGTGTCTGCCAAGTGAGCTTTTCAGTAAGAGATTTGGATTTGAGGCCGATACTTCTAACATAACCACAGCCTTAAATGCGACCTCATTCCATCTCATCCCACTGATGTGTCCCGAGTGCTATAGAGCTTTTGTCCTTTAAAATCCCTAGAATGGATTTTTTAAAACTAAAAACACCAGTCCTAGAATTTGGATGCAGAGCCGTGAGTGACAAGCATGACAGACTATTTCGCATTGAGAATTAGTCACAAATCGAATCTGATTCAGCAGCGTGTCAGGTATGCCATAGGACCAAGGCATTTATGACATCACTGATCCACCTCAGCCGCAATGAGTCAAACCACAGCAGGTAGGCAATCAAAAGGATTCAACTTAAGTCACTAGGATTTCAAAATGTCTATTTAAAGCACCAGTCTACAGCCAAGGAGACCTAAATTACAATCATTTCACTGTGACAACTTTGCCTGAAATACAAGTGATGATTTATACAGTGTCATGTATTTACATAAGCAAAGTAAGTGTGGGTAGCTGTTAACTACATGGATCTACATCTCAATTACACATGTGTATTGAGCTTTTTCTGTAGATTGTTTTAATCTTAACCAATTTATCAATCGGTTAACACTTCATTGACACTACAGCCAGCAATTGTTAAGGTTTTGTATAAATAAAATCTTCTGTTTTTCTGCTCATTGGAGAAAAAAGTCATGCCGAAAATAAAAGATTGGATTTTTCAGATGAACATCTCTACCTTCCCAAACCAGTTGTTATTTTATCCTGTAGGTGGGAGGGTTGCAGAGGTAAATGGATGAATGCATTATACATGAGCTACCTCTCTTGCTGGATAACTGGCTGGCATTCCTCCAAAGAAAATTCTTTAAGTATTTAAGTAAAACTTTTTAAATGGCACTCACATATATGATCGAGAGTGGTTGAAGACACTGTATTAAGAGTGTTTATGGTGCCCATTTGTGTATGTACCTTGGACACAGAAGTTGCATTGAGAGCAAAATAAAAGCAAAATACTGAGGATGCTGGAAATCTGAAATAAAAAAGAAAGTGCTGGAAATATTCAGCAGGTCTGGCAGCATCTGTGGAGAGAGAAACAGAGTTAATGTTTCAGATCAGTGACCTTTCATCAGAACTCCATGAAAGCTCACAGACCTGAAATGTTAACTCTGGGCTGAATTTTACACCCGCCGGAGAGCGGGATGGTGGCGGGGGTGATTGGTCGGGTCCCAGCGAGGTAAGGGTGGTCGATTGGGGGGACGGGGGAGGCGTGTCGGGTGTTGAGGGTGGTTGGGGCACCGGGGGCGGCCCTCCGTTGGGCGCAGGGTGCCTGGTCATAAGGGCCCCCCCCCCTCCCCCAGGCCATCAGAAAGCTGCCTGCTTTTGTCAGGCGGCTTTTTCCGGGCCTGGGCCACCCGCTTGCCAAGAGTAAAATCCCTGTGGTGACAGACGGAGACCCATAAGTGGCCGTTAACTGGCCACTTAAGGGCCTTGATTGGCCTGGGGTGGGTGGGCTGTTATTCTCCGCCACCACCCTGCGTAAAGTGGCGGCGGAGGTGGGAGCAGGTTGGGAAGGGTCCTCCGAGCCTCCCGCTCCATTTTATGCACCCCCCACAACCTTCCCGCTCTTTGGGGAGGGCGTAAAATTCAGCCCAATGATTGTTCTGGTTTTGGCTGAGCCATGAAAAGGAAACATTGGTGCCAGTCTAACATTCATTTGGAACATAGGACTTGGGAGCAGGAATAGGCCATTCAGCCGCTTGAGCCCGCTCTGCCATTCGATAAGATTGTGGCTGATCTGGTTGTGGTCTCAACTCCACTTTCCTGCCTGCCCCCCATAACCCTTGACTCCCTTGTCTATCAAAAATCTATCGAGCTCAGCCTTGAATAAATTCAATGACCCAGCCTCCACTGCTTTCTGGGGAAGAGAATTCCACAGACTAATGACCTTCTGTGTTAAAAGGGTGACCTCTTATTCTTAAAATGTGACCCCTAGTTCTAGTCTCCCCCACAAGAGGAAACATCCTCCCAGTATCCACTCTATCAAGTCACCTTAAGATCTTATATGTTTCAATAAGAACGCCTCTCATTCTTTGAAACTCCAACAGGTATAGGCCCAACTTGTTCAACCTTTCTTCATAAGATAAGCCCTTCATCCCCGGAATTAGTCGAATGAACCTTCTGTGACCTGCTTCTAATGCAATTATATCCTTTTTCAAATAAGGAGACCAAACTGTACACAGTACTCCATATGTGGTCTCACCAAGCTGCAGTAAAACCTCCCTACTTTTATACTTGTTTCGCCTAGCAACAAATGGCAACATTGCATTTGCTTTCCTAATCACTCGCTGTACCTGCATACTAACCTTTTGTGATTTATGTACCAGGCCACCCAGATCCCTCTGTATCACCGAGTTCTGCAATCTCTCCATTTAAATAGTGTACAGTTTTTCCATTCTTCCTGTCTAAGTGGACAAGTTCACATTTTCCCATGTATACTCCATCTGCCAATTTTTTGCCCACTCACTTAACCTATCTATATCCTTTTGTAGACTCTTTACCTCCTCTTTACAACTTACTTTCCTTCCTGTCTTGGTATCATAGGCAAATTTAGTTACCACCATACATTTGGTCCCTTCAGCCAAATAGTTGAGGCCCCAGCAATGATCCCTGTGGCACTCCGCTAGTTACAGCTTGTCAACCCAAAAAGACCTATTTATCCCTATTCTCTGCTTCCTATTATGCATGCCAATATGTTACCCATTACACCCTGTGCTCTTATCTTGTGTAATAACCTTTGATGTGGCACTTCATCAAATGCCTTTTGGAAATCTAAGTATACCACATCTACAGGTTCCCCTTTATCTACCTTGCTTGTTACTTCCTCGAAAAACTCTAATAACTTAGTTAAACACAATTTCCCTTTCACAAAACTATGGTGACTCTATCTAATCCCATTATGATTTTCTAAGTATCCTGCTAAAATGGCCTTAATAATGGATCCTAGTAATTTCCCTATGACAGATATTAGGCTAACTGGCCTGTTGTTTCCTGCTTTCTGTCTCTCTCCGGTCTTGAATAAAGATATTGCATTTGTTATTTTCCAATCCGCTGGGACCCTTCCAGAATCTAAGGAATTTTGGAAGATTATAACCAAAGCCTTGAATATCTCTACCGCCACTTCTTTTAAGGCCCTAGGATGCAAGCCATCTGGTCTTGGGGACATGTCAGCTTTAGGTCTAATAGTTTTCCCAGCACCTTTTCCCTGCTGATGGTGATTGTTTTAATTTCCTCCCTCCCTTTCACCTCTTGATTTTCAAGTATCTTTGGTAGGTTTTCTAAGTCTTCTACAGTGAAAACAGACATAAAACGCTTCCACCATTTCCTTGCTTTCCATTCTCAATTCCACAGACTCACTCTCTAGAGGACCAACACTAGCTTTAGTTACTCTTTTCCTATCTAAATACTTGTAGAAACTCTTACTATCTTTTTATATTACTAGCTAGTTTTCTCTCATACTCTATTGTCTCCCTTTTAATTTTTTTTTTTGTCATTCTTTGCTGGTTCTTAAAATCTGTCCAATCTTCTGACCTACCACTGATTTGTGCAGTGTTTCTTTCAATTTGATACTATGCTTAACTTCCTTATTTAGCCATGGATGATGCATCCTTCTCAAAGAATCTTTCTTTCTCACTGGGATAAATCTTTGCTGAGAGTTATTAAATATCTCCTTAAAAGTCTGCCACTGCATCTCTACTATCCTACCTTTTAACCTAGTTTCCCAGTTCACCTTAGCTAGCTGTGCCTTCATGTCCTTGTAATTGTGTTTATTTAGATTTAAAACACAAGTCTTAGACCCACACTTCTCTCTTTCAAACTGAACATGAAATTCTATCATGTTATGATCGCTGTCACCTAGTTTTTTATTTATTTAGAGATACAGCACTGAAATAGGCCCTTTGGCCCATCGAGTCTGTGCTGACCAACAACCACCCATTTATACTAATCCTACATTAATCCCATATTCCCTACCACATCCCTACACCTGCAAGTCTTTGGCTGTGGGAGGAAACTGGAGCACCTGGCAGAAACCCACGCGGTCACAGGGAGAACTTGCAAACTCCGCACATTACCAAGTCTAGAATAGTCTGCTCCCTAGTTGGTTCTAGAACATACTGCTCTAAGAAATTATCCCGAATACACTCTATGAACTCACTTTCCATGCTACCTTTGCCAATCTGATTCGTCCAATCTACATGACTATTAGATTAGATTAGATTAGAGATACAGCACTGAAACAGGCCCTTCGGCCCACCGAGTCTGTGCCGATCAACCACCCATTTATACTAATCCTATATTCCTACCAAACATCCCCACCTGTCCCTATATTTCCCTACCACCTACCTATACTAGTGACAATTTATAATGGCCAATTTACCTGTCAACCTGCAAGTCTTTTGGCTTGTGGGAGGAAACCGGAGCACCCGGAGAAAACCCACGCAGACACAGGGAGAACTTGCAAACTCCACACAGGCAGTATCTGGAATCGAACCCGGGTCCCTGGAGCTGTGAGGCTGCAGTGCTAACCACTGCGCCACTGTGCCGCCCATTGCAGTACCTTTCTTACACGCCCCATTTATTTCTTCCTGTATACTTTGTTCTACAGTGTAGAACTGTTAAGGGGCTTATCAACTGCTTTCACAAGTGCCCTCTTACCTTTGCTCTTCCTTATCTCTACCCAAACTGATTCTACATCTTGCCCTTTCGAGCTAAAGTCATCTCTCGCTACTATACTAATGACATCCTTAATTAACAATGCTACCCCACTACCTTTTGCAAGCTTCCTGTCTTTTCAAAATGTTGAATGCCCTTCAATATTCAGGTCCCAGCCTTGGTCACCTTGCAACTATGTCTCTGTAATGGCTATCAGGTCATACATAATTATTTTGATCTGTGCTAACAATTCATCCATTTTGTTACGAATGCCGCATTCAAATACAGAAACTTTGGGCTGAATTTTATGCCGCCCCAGTGGGTCGGTTGGTGGCGTGGGGCTGGCATTAAATTGAGCGGGAGGCTCCGGGAGGCCTACCCGCCCCGCTCCCACCTCCGGTTGACTTTACGGTGATCAGGCGGTGGGGAGGAAACGGCTGGCCCGCCCAAGGCCAATCAAGGCCCTTAAGTGGCCACTGAACGCTCTCGCTGGCGCTGCTGGGACTAAGAGCTGCCAGCCCGCTGATTGACCAGCAGCTCACTGAGGCAGGACCTCCTCCCTCAAGTGGGTGGAAGTCCCGCCTTAGGACAATTAAAGCCCAGGGACCCATAAAATGCAGGACAGATCCCCTGGCTAGGCGGAAGTGTGTTTGCCACCAACTTTTACATCAGTGGTGAATTCCCGTCCGCCTAAGGTAAAATCCAGCCCTTTAACTCTGTCTTTTTAACATTTCTGCAATCTTTGGCCTTATCTGCTGGTACAGTCTTACAGTTATACGCTCTGTCCCTTCTTGTCACCCTCTGGTTATCATTACCAAATTGCTACCCTACTCTATTACCCCATTGTTTCCCTTGATTTACCACATTTCCTCTCATATGATCCCTTTCCCCCACTATTTAGTTTAAAGCGTTCTCTACCACCCTAGTTATATGACTCTCCAGAACACTGGTCCCAATATGGTTCAGATGAAGACCATCCCAACGGTACAGCTTCCACTTTCCCCAGTACTGGTGTCATTGCCCCATGAATCGAAACCCATTTCTACCACACCAGTCTTTGAGCCACACATTCACCTCTCCAGTCTTATTTACCCTACACCAATTTGCTCGTTGCTCAGGTAATAATCCAGAGATTATTATCTTTGAGGTTCTGCTTTTTAATTTAGCCCCGAGCTGCTCATACTCCCAATGCAGAACCTCTTTCCTATTCCTATTTATGTTGTTGGTACCCACGTGCACCACAACAACTGGATCCTCACCCTTCCACTGTAAGTTCCTCTCCAGCCCCGAGCAGATGTCCGAACCCTGGCACTGGGCAGGCAACACAGCCTTCTGGATTCGTGCTCTGGGCCACAGAGAACTGTGTCTATCCCCCAGACTCTACTATCTCCTACTACCACTACATTCCTATTTACTCCCCCTGCTTGAATGGCTTCCTGTACTACGATGCCATTATCAGTTTGCTCATCCACTCTGCAGCGTTCGCTCTCATCCATACAAGCTGAAAGGACCTCAGACCTGTTGGACAATTGCAAGGGCTGAGGATCCTCCACTTCTGCCTTCTCAATCTCCTTACCTGCCTCACTCGCAGTCACATTCCCCCTGCTCCTGACCGTTGACCAAATCAGAAGACCCTATCCAATGGGGTCTGACTGCCTTCTGGAACAAAGTGTCCAGGTAACTTTCCCCCTCCCTGATGCATTGCAGTGTCTGTAGCTAGGCCTCCAGCTCACCTACTCTGATCTGAAACTCTTCAAGCTGTAGACACTTACTGCAGATGTGCTTGCCATAGATCACATTGGTGTCCACGAGCTCCCTTATACTGCCGCTGCAACACATCACCTGCCCTGCCATCCTGATTGTGTTTTTTTAAATAGCTAATTAATTATTTTCTTAATTAATTTTTTGAAGTCTAAACCATGATGGAGAAACAAAAAGATGTTTGTCATGGAGCCCTACATAGGAGGCAGGGAAAAAAATCGTGAGTCAAAATTGGCAGCTAGGACAGATAGAAATGTTCTGTAAGATGCAGAAAGAAACAATCTGACGCAAGCAAAAAAGATGTTAAAAAAAAAACCCACACCAAGTGGTTTGGAGCACAAACAAGGCATAATTCTGAATATATTGTGAAGACTAGAACACAGGACTCCCATGTAAAAATAACCTTCATATATTTCTGTGCTCAAACCACATGTTTATTGCTGAAAGGATGATTCCCCTTGTGGGAGAGACTAGAACTAGGGGACACAGTTTAAAAATAAGCGGTCACCCATTTAAGATGGAGATGAGGAGAAATTTTTTCTCTCAGAGGGTTGTGAGTCTTTGGAACTCTCTTCCCCAGACAGCAGTGAAGGCAAGGTCATTGAATATTTTTAAGACAGAGGTAGATAAATTCTTGACTAACAAGGGAGTCAAAGTGTATCGGGGGGTAGGTGGGAAAGTGGAGTTGAGGTAACAATCAGATCAGCCATGATCTTACTAAATGGCAGGGCAGGCACGAAGGGGCCAAATGGCCTACTCCTGCTCCTTGTTCGTATGTCCGTATGTTTTCAGCACCTTGCTACCACCAAATATGAAGGATTTCCGCATTCCAGTCTTTATATAGACAAACTTCTTCCACACACATAGGGCTGGATTTTACCAACCCCTCAATGTTGGGTTTCGTGGTGGGGGGGGGGGGGGCCAGAAAATGCCTCTGGGAGAGGGCTGCCACGCTCCTGGACGCCGGGAGAGTCCAGCCCGATATTACCGGTGGCGGCAAGGCCTTGTGGCAGTACCACAGCTGCTTGGCGACGGGACCCCAATTTGAATATTTAAATAAATTAAAATGAATTAATTAATGAAGCTCACGCACCTTCGGATCCCCGTCTGGAGAAATGAAGTGCAACACTAGTGGGGGAAGGGGGAGGTAGGTTTATCAGTGTGGGGAGTGAGGGGGAAACGGGGTCAAATTAACATCATGGGTGTAGGAGATGGTAGGAAGGGTTGTAGTTGAAAGTTTGGGGGTGGGGTGGTGGGAGAAAGTCAGATGGTGAAGGTAAGTATTTTGGGGGGAAATGGCAAATAATTAATGTAATTGTTATTAGGGAGGTGGGAGAGGGGCAAAAGAGATGGAATTATTTATTTTAATTCAATTTACCTTTAAATATTGAAATTAGCCGGTAGGGCTGACAGCCCTTTAAAAATGGCGTCAGCGCCAGCGCACAGGCAGCTGATGCCATTGCTGGCGATGGACAGCACATACCCACCACATGATTGTGGGGGGGGGGACCCCCCCCGCCCACCCGGGGGGTGCAAATGATCCGCTGCACAGAAGATTGCGGTGGCTTTATGGCATTCAGCCCGTGCAGGCAGACCACCAGCGGCAAGATCATAAAATCCAGCCCATTGTATTGTGAGAGGATGCAACATATTGGTGTCATCCCACCACCTTTGCTGAGTCTTCCTCAAACAAGACTTGATTTTTCCACTTGTGGGGGAGTCCAAAACTAGGGGTCATAAATATAAAAGATAATCACTAATAAATCCAATAAGGAATTCAGGAGAAACTTTGTTACAGAGAGAGTGGTTAGAATGTAGAACATGGATCAGGTGAGGCAAATAGCATAGATGTATTTAAGGGGAAGCTCGATAAGTGCATGAGGGAGAACGGAATAGAAGGATATGCTGATGGGGTTCGATGAAGTAGGGTGGGAGGAGGCATAAACGCTAACATAGATCAGCTGGGCCATTTCTGTGCTGTAAATTCTATGTAATTGTATATAACAGACACAAGTTGAATGAGAAAATGGATGCAGTTCCTAATTCTCTATATGCACATATATGTGTGTGTGTGCATTTCTATATAAATATGTACATCAATTTTTAAAAAATAATGCTGGGACTATATGTAACATATCAAGTGGATGAAGCTGACTGTGATCAAGGATGAGGTGATTTTACTTATAGTCTGTGTTCTTCAACACCTCCCTTCTAAAAGATGTTCTTTCTTTAAAGCAGTCTTGTTTTATTTGCTGTTACACAGCAATGTGTATAAAACAAGCAGAGAAGCTCTGAACGCTGGTAGATACGTAGACATTGATTTGGTTTTGCTTTGCAACTTTGCACGAGATCATGATAAAAAGATTTCTGTTTGCTACTTGTGAATCTGTAAATGTGAGTGCAAAGAATGCATTTAATATGGCATTACAAATAGTAAACAACAGATCTCTTCCTTCATAGGCTATTACAGGAGAGAAAACAAAAGGACTTATTGTCCTGAGTGGAGGATAGTTAAATACAAATAGTGTGTGTAAAATCAATCCCAATCACTTATAGCAGCGCTGTATCTAGGCATGACTGATGATGGAATTATCCAATCATCGCCATTCTGGCTGGAAATAGTGGTGTCACTATATTCAGCCATCAATAACCCAACATAATTCTGAAGTATGAATGGGTGTAATGCCTGCTATGTACCTTCTAGCCATTTGTAATTGATGTTGCTACCCTAACCAGTGCTCCAAAAAGGGACTATAGCAAGCTGCTCAGAAAAGATTTCAAAAAAGGCTTATAAATGATTTTTGCTGAGTCAGGAGGAACATTACTGCTTCTCCCAGAATCACCTCCCTTTTCCTCCCCACCATCCTTTAACAAACCTAGACCGTCTGGGTTCCAACTGTGTGAGCAGTGTGCTGACGAAAGGCTAAGGGGAACCAAATGTGAAAATTAGTCTGGCCTCAGACTCCTTCCATTAGGCAGGTAGCAGACACACTCCTCCTACCTTGCACCCTTTGGGAATGGTCACATAACAATCTTATAGTGTAACTTCCAATTTTTGTTAATTAGCTGAACATATATTATTGGTGATGTTAGCTGTGGTTCAGTTGCCTTTGAGTCAGAAGGTTATGTGTTCAAGTCCTCACTGCAGGTCAGTACAAAAATCAAAGCTGGCACTCTAGTGCAGTACTGAGGGAGTGCTGCACTGGAGGTTTTTGAGGGACGAGATGTTAAACTAAGGTCTCAGCTGGATATAAAAGAACCTACGGCACTATTGTGAAGAAGAGCAGGGTGCTTCCTGGCCAATTTTTATCCCTTAATCAACATCACAAAAGCAGATTATCTGGTCATTATCACATTGCTGCTTGTGGGAGCTTGCTGTGTGCAAATTGGCTACCCCGTTTCCTACATTACAACAGTGATTACACTTCAAAATTACTTCATTGGCTGTAAAGCGCTTTGGGACATCCTGAGCTTGTGAAATGTGCCATATAAGTTTTTTTGTGGCTTTCTGGGAGCCATAGTATAAGTTACTTTAATGTTTGATGCTCTTTATAAATGAGACAAAAAAATTGTATTAAAGCAATAAAAGCCATCTGACTAAGTTTTTTAAATTAAATTTTGCAACATTATGCTGCTGATTCTGGTAAACATTTTGTTTGTGTGACAAGTAACACACAACATTCATGTTCTATCAAATGAGGAAATTGAATAAAAAGCATTTTCCAACTGAAAAAAGAACCATTGAATTGTTTGGACACTCTATATTGTGAACCCATGACATGAGTTAAATCACTACTAGTATATTGCATTATAGGGGTGAAATTCCTCACTGTTTTCAGCACAGAAAGTATTTTAATGAGGAAATTCAGGTGGAAGGTACTTCGACTGCTTATGCACCTTTAAAACGCTTCCCTTACTTTCCTTGCATTTTTGAGCCTTCCCATGATCGGCCCAGGGTAACAACTAGTAACATAGCAGCTGCAAGTTCCCTGGGTTCACATTGCTAGTGCATTCTGAATAGACTAATAGTAATGAGGGACAGCAGCTGCCACTGTCATGAGCTTCAAGAGCCTGGAAACTTTATACTGTGATTTATGCAGCTTAGAAATACTTTTCCAACCCATTTTGTTTTGTATTTTTGTTTACAAAGGCCTTAGAAAATCAAATGATTAAGCAGAGTCAACATGGTTTTATGAAAGGGAAAGACATTGACAAATCAGAGATTTTTGAAGATGTAACCAGCAATGTAGGTAAAAAGAAATCAATGAATTTGGCATATTTGGATTTTCATAAGGTGTTCGATAAGATGCCACACAAATGGTCGTTACACAAGATAAGTCTCATAGGATTAGAGTAAAATATTAGCATGGATCAAAGATTGGTTAAAGGACAGAAAACAGAGTCAGAATAAATGGGTCATTGCTATTTACAATCTATATTAATTACTTAGATGAATGGACCATATGAATGGAAAGCTAAGTGAGAAGGTAAAATGTGAGGACGACACAAAGGATAGAATTTTACCACCTTTGAAATTTCTCTGTAATCGGGACCAAAAGTGAGTTCCAACCTCGCTGGTGTCAGCTGACTGCACAGTGTCACGATCTTAAGGGAGGCGGCCAATTAAGGACAGCGGGTAGGTTCCCGAGGCGGAAGGTCCAATCAGAGGGCTCGAAGCTTTGGATGGCCAGCAGACGCACCAGGAGGGATGAGGGCAGGTAGGGCATTGTCGCCTTGAAATGGAGGTGCTGTCTGAAGTCTTCTGAGAATTTAAAATAAAGAATGGCCACAGCTGTCAGGCCATCATTGTGGGAGAGGATACCCTTCCACAGGATTGCTTGTGACAGGGGCTGTGGCCTTCTCATTCTAGCAGCTCCGTAATGGGGGGATTGAGAGAGACCATTGTTGGCACCCCAGCCTGCCGTTGGGAGGCTGCCTCCAGATACCTACTGGGCTTCGGCCTCAGTGGGGGGAGGGGGGGGGCCTTTCTGACGTAGGGAAGATCCAATCGGTAAGCAACTTCCCCCAATTGCTCCCGTAATTGGCCGAATTGGCCACCATCCGCTGCCAAGCACATTGACCCCACCTCCAGCAAGAGCGTACGGAGGCGGAAATGTGTCGGAGAACCAACCCGACACGCTATTTTCAAATTTTGCTCCAGGTCACGCCACTGCAGAGCTGAGAAAATTCCACCCAAAGAGTCTGCAAAGGGATATAGATAGTTAAGCACATGAACAAGAAGGCAAAAGAGGCTGTATAGTGTGGGAAAATGTGAGTTTATTCACTTTGATAGGAAAAGCAGAAAAACATAGTATTTTTGAAATGGTAAGAACCTATTAAATGTTGGTGTTCAGAGGGATCTGAGTGTTCTTGTACATGAAACAGAGAAAGTTAACATGCAAGTAAAGCAAGCAAATAGGAAGGGAAATGGGAAATTGGCCATTCTTGAAAGAGGGTTGAAGTACAAGAGTAAGGAAGTCTTGCTGCAAAGTTGCAGCAAGACCTGACCTAGAGTACTACATACAGTTTTGGTCTCTGTTCCTAAGGAAGTGTATACTTGCCTTAGAGGGGGTGCAACGAAGGTTCTTTAATTGATTCCTGGGATAAAAGGAGTGTCCTATGAGGAGAGATTAAGTAGATTGGGCCAGGGCAGATGCTGAGAGGTTGTAAAACGGGAAAGGTAGCCAAACCGTGGCTTACAAGGGAAATTAGAGATAACATTAGATCCAAGGAAGAGGCATATACATTCACCAGAAAAAACAACAGACCTGAGGATTGAGAGCAGTTTAGAATTCAGCAAAGGAGGACCAAGGGATTGATTAAGAAGGGGAAAATAGAGTACGAGAGCAAGCTTGCGGGGAACATAACTGACTGTAAAAGTTTCTATAGCTATGTGAAGAGAAAAAGATTAGTGAAGACAAATGTAGGTCCCTTACAGTCAGAAACAGGAGAATTTATTATGGGGAACAAAGAAATGGTTGACCAACTAAATGCATACTTTGGACCTGTCTTCACAAAGGAGGAAACAAATATCATACCAGAAATGTTGGGGAACACAGGGTTTAGTGAGAGAGAAGAACTGAAGGATATCAGTACTCGTAGAGAAATGGTTCAGGGAAATTGATGGGATTGAAGGTTGATAAATCCCCAGGGCCTGATGGTATTTCTCCCAGAGTACTTAAGGAAGTGGCCCTAGAAATAGCGGATGTATTTGTGGTCATCTTCCAAGAGTCTATAGACTCTGGAACAGTTCCTACAGATTGGAGGATAGCTAATGTAACCCTACTATTTAAAAAGGGAGGTAGAGAGAAAGCAGGGAATTATAGACCAGTCAGCCTGATGTCGGTAGTGGGGAAAATTCTAGAGTCCATTATCAAAGATTTTACAGCAGAGCACTTGGAGAACAGTGGTAGAATCGGACAGAGTCAGCATGGATTTACGAAAGGGAAATCATGCTTGACAAATGTACTAGAAATTCTTTGAGGATGTAACTAGTAGAGTTGATGAGGGGGAGCCAGTGGATGTGGTTTATTTGGACTTTCAGAAGGCTTTCGACAAAGTCCCACATAAGAGATTAGCGTGTAAAATTAAAGCACATGGGATTGGGGGTAGTGTATTGCGATGGATAGAAAATTGTTTGGCAGACAAGAAACAAAGAGTAGGGATAGATGGGTCTTTTTCCGAATGGTAGGCAGTGACTAGTGGGGTACCGCAGGGATTGGTGCTAGGACCCCAGCTAGTCACAATATATATTAATGATTTAGATGAGGAAACTAAATGTAGTATCTCCAATTTTGCAGATGACACAAAACTGGGTGGGAGGGTGAGTTGTGAGGAGGATGCAGAGAGGCTTCAGGGTGATTTGGGCAAGTTGAGTGAGTGGGCTAATGCATGGCAGATGCAGTATAATGTGGATAAATGTGAGTTTATCCACTTTGGTAGCAAAAACAGGAAGGCAGATTATTATCTGAACGGCTATAAACTGAGAGAGGGGAATATGCAGCGAGACCTGGGTGTTCTCATACACCAGTAAGCATGCAGGTGCAACAGGCGGTAAAAAAGGTAAATGGTATGTTGGCCTTCATAGCAAGAGGATTTGAGTACAGGAGCAGGGATGTCTTGCTGCAATTATACAGGGCCTTGGTGAGGCCACATCTGGCATATTGTGTGCAGTTTTGGTCTCCTTCTCTGAAGAAGGATGATCTTGCTATAGAGGAAGTGCAGCGAAGGTTTACCAGACTGTTTCCTGGGATGGCAGGACTGACATACGAGAAGCGATTGAGTCGGTTAGGATTATATTGGCTGGAGTTCAGAAGAGTGAGGGGGGATCTCATAGAAATCTATAACATTCTAACAGGACTTGACAGGGTAGATGCAGGAAGGATGTTCCCGATGGTGGGGGAGTCCAGAACCAGAGGTCATAGTCTAAGGATTCGGGATAAACCATTCAGGACTGAGATAAGGAGAAATTTCATCACCCAGAGAGTGGTGAGCCTGTGGAATTCACTACCATAGAAAGCAGTTGAGGCCAAAACATTGTATGTTTTCAAGAAGGAGTTAGATATAGCTCTTGGGTTTAAAGCGATAAAAGGATATGGGGCGAAAGTGGGAACAGGCTACTGAGTTTTTTTAGAACATTACAGCGCAGTACAGGCCCTTCGGCCCTCGATGTTGCACCGACCTGTCAAACCATCTGACCTACACTATTCCATTTTCATCCATATGTCTATCCAATGACCACTTAAATGCCCTTAAAGTTGGCGAGTCTACTACTGTTGCAGGCAGGGCGTTCCACGCCCCTACTACTCTCTGAATAAAGAAACTACCTCTGACATCTGTCCTATATCTATCACCCCTCAACTTAAAGCTATGTCCCCCCGTGTTTGCCATCACCATCTGAGGAAAAAGACTCTCACTATCCACCCTATCTAACCCTCTGATTATCTTATATGTCTCTATTAAGTCACCTCTCCTCCTCCTTCTCTCCAACAAAAACAACCTCAAGTCCCTCAGCCTTTCCTCGTAAGACCTTCCCTCCATACCAGGCAACATCCTAGTAAATCTCCTCTGCACCCTTTCCATAACTTCCACATCCTTCCTATAATGCGGTGACCAGAACTGCACGCAATACTCCAGGTGCGGTCTCACCAGAGTTTTGTACAGCTGCAGCATGACCTCGTGGCTCCGAAACTCGATCCCCCTACTAATAAAAGCTAACACACCATATGCCTTCTTAACTGCCCTATTAACCTGGGTAGCAACCTTCAGGGATTTATGCACCTGGACACCAAGATCTCTCTGTTCATCTGCACTACCAAGAATCTTCCCATTAGCCCAGTACTCTGCATTCCTGTTACTCCTTCCAAAGTGAATCACCTCGCACTTTTCCGCATTAAACTCCATTTGCCATCTCTCAGCCCAGCTCTGCAGCCTATCTATGTCCCTCTGTACCCTACAACATCCTTCGGCACTATCCACAACTCCACCGACCTTAGTGTCATCCGCAAATTTACTAACCCACCCTTCTACACCCTCTACCAGGTCATTTATAAAAATGACAAACAGCAGTGGCCCCAAAACTGATCCTTGCGGTACACCACTAGTAACTAAACTCCAGGATGAACATTTGCCATCAACCACCACCCTCTGTCTTCTTTCAGCTAGCCAATTTCTGATCCAAAGCTCTAAATCACCTTCAACCCCATACCTCCGTATTTTCTGCAATAGCCTACCATGGGGAACCTTATCAAACGCCTTACTGAAATCCATATACACCACAGCCACTGCTTTACCCTCATCCACCTGTTTGGTTACCTTCTCGAAAAACTCAATAAGGTTTGTGAGGCACGACCTACCCGTCACAAAACCGTGCTGACTATCGCTAATGAACTTATTCTTGTCAAGATGATTATAAATCCTGTCTCTTATAACCTTTTCCAACATTTTACCCACAACCGAAGTAAGGCTCACGGTCTATAATTACCAGGGCTGACTCTACTCCCCTTCTTGAACAAGGAGTTGGATGATCAGCCATGATCATAATGAATGGTAGAGCAGGCTCGAAGGGCCGAATGGTCTACTCCTGTTCCTATTTTCTATGTTTTCCCTGGTGGCGAGTAGAACTAGGAGTCAGAGCCTCAAGAAAAGGTGTCGGCCATTTAGGACTGAGATAAGGAGAAATTTCTTCACTCAGAAGGTTGTGAATCTTTGCAGTTCTCTACCCCAGAGGGCTGTGAATGCTCGGTCATTAAGTACGCTCAAGGCTGAGATTGGTAGGTTCTTGGAATCTAAGGGAATCAAGGGATTTTGGAATGAGGCGGGAAAGTGGAGTTGAGGTCGAAGGTCAGCCATAATCTTATTGAATGACAGAGCAGGCTTGAGGGTTCGTGTAGCCTACTCCTGCTCCTATTTGTTATGTTTCAATGACCCACCAGAAGGCCTTTGGAATGCCCACTTGCAGTTAGGACATCTTAGGAGAAGATACAGATTTTCCTCTGGGCATACCATTCTATGTCATTACCATGGAGGAGGAGGAACAGCACAGGATGGAGCGAACCATCGAGCACCATTCAAGGATGAAACAGCCAAAAGGTATTACTCCCTTCACCCATGTGTAAAATAAGGTTATAGCAGGAGCCGTCTGAGGAGATCTGCTTAAGAAGAGAATGCTTTACCAAATAGATAATAGGGCATCAGTGTGGCCTTCTACACTGCAGCCTAACTTCCTTCTCATCTACTGGAAAATAAAGAGGCAGTTCCTCAATCTACTACCCATTCTACAAAATGCAAACAGATTAACCTTCTTTGCCCAGCCTAACCATACCAGTAATCATTAGACAATGAGTGCATCTTTTCTGTCTGAATAACAAAGCACCATATCACTGTATTAAAGGAAACTGTGCACTAAGTTCAAAGTGTAAACAATAACCCTAGATTCTTATAACATTGTGTTTCCCCTGGGTAGTTACATTTTTCTTCCCATTACCTATCTTAGTACTTCTTCTATGCACTACCCGAGGGCCTGGATTGCAAGAGGCGATTGACTGATCATGTTGTACAGAATGGTCATAGGTCTGAGGTGGACCTCATTGCATGGTAGCTGGCTCCTGGCACAGAACTACTGGTGGGTGCATCTCTGAAGTGTATTCCTGGGTAGCCTGCACTTTCCTCCCTGGTTCCACTGGTGTGCTGCTTTGAAGGAGAAGGCAGAGGCCTGGCATGCCCTGCTGTCCTGAAAGACATGGGAGACTGCAACCAACGCTATTCTACTGGGCCCTGGATCTGTGGCCTTAATGATCCTGGCAGCTGTCAGATCCTGAGAAGCCTGAGGCACAGTGGTCACCACAGTCTAGAAGCCACAATTCATCCTGCCTTCCATTATATCTCCTATTATCACCAGAGCTGCAGTCTGTGTTTTTGTCGAGATGGAAACGCTGACTCACCCCTGGCCACTTCTCAGCTGAGGATTTTCTGGCAGATTACACAAAGCTGCCACTGCTCCATTGGTGCCTGCAGGGACGAGAAAGCTTACATGATTTGCCACAAAGGACAGCTATGGAGTGTCACACCTGTTAGTTGCTTGTTGAATGAACTTGTGCGTAGCTACGATGTTCCTCCATTCAGTCAGGAGCACTCTCGCCTCTCAGACAGAATGTTGTGGGATCAAATCCTACTTCAAAGACTTGGGGCTGAAGTTTGTGCCCAACCCCACCTTGGCCATTGGGGGGAAACCTCGTGTCGGAATTTTTGGCGCTCAGACAATTAACTGCCTGGTGTTGGGTCTGCCGTCCCTTTAAAAGACGGGAGCCTGCCTCCAAGAGCTGCCAGCCAATCGGAGGGCCAGCACATCTTAGGTCTCAGCAGCGCCACTGTGAGCGGTGGCCACTGCTGGGATTGCAGCAGGCCAAGACCAGCCAGCATAGAAGAGACCCCAGAATGAAGATAAGTTTGTGGGTCAGGCAGGCCCTGGAGGGGGAGGGGGAGGGGGGGGGGGGGGGTCAGTCATGAGGCAACTTTAATGTCCTCAATTGGCCTCTGGGCGGGAAGGCTGTCCTTGACCTTTCCTGCCCCGGTACAATTCCATGTCGTCGGGCAATCCAGCCCCCCGACCTCGCCGCCCTGCCTCACCATTTTACACACCACCACCCCTAACCCCACTGCCCAGCCTGTCCCTAGAGTGCTGGAAAAATCCAGCTTTTGAGCGCAAAATCTCAGCTGACACTCCAGTGGAGCGCTGAAGGAGTGCTGCATTGTTGGAGGTGCTGTCTTTCAGATGAGATGTTAAACCAATGTTCCCCTCAGCTCTCAGGTGGACCTAAAAGATCTCATGGCACAATTTCTAAGGGCAGGGCAATTCTTCCCTGTGTCTTGGCGAATATATATTCCTCAATCAGCATCACTAAAACAGATATCTGGTCAATACCACATGTTGTTTGTGGGACCTTGCTTTGTGCAAATTGGCTGCTCTGTTTTCTACATTACAGCAATGCTTTAAAAGTATTTTGTTGGCTGTAAAGCACTTAGGGATGCCCTGAGGTCATGAAAAGAGCTATATAAATGCAAGTTCGTTCGTTCTTCAAACATCCTTCCTTTCAAGCAAGTACGTGAGAGTTCTGGATACTATGACTCTTTGATGACTTCTTCCGAGCCTCCACTGGAAAGGTGATATTCCCTCACTCATTACCTACTCCTGTGGGTCCCTCCCATGGATAGGCACCAACATGCTGCACCATGGACATTTGACAAAATTACTGACTCAGCCACGGACATATAAAGCATATAGCCAATCTAATGGCGTCAAAACACAGTCTGATTTAAAACACATTTCTTGCTATAAATAAAGTAGCTAAGCATACAAACATCAATGGAGAGCAGCACAACTGTATTAGCTAGCAAGCTGCACCATGTCACGGGGTGATAGATGGATCTCATCAGATGACCTCTGTGGATTCACACTGTGTCACGAGTGCAAATTTATCCAATAAAGGCAATAGAAAAATCAGCACTAGGAAGACAGACCATTTCTCACACTGCTATTATCACAAGACAATTTAACCCATCATGGTCTCTGTTTCTGCAACTTCTCCACCTGCTTGTAATTTGTGTCTGAAGACAGGGCAGCCAACAAAAAGGCTGTGATCTCCAAATTAAGAGAATTTTATAGGGTGATGCAGATAGTATTTCAGAAGAGTCATGTAAAACAGAAAAGCAGAGTGGGATAGGAAGGGACAGAGAGATTAACAATAGGCAGCCAAGACTAGTTTATTCATCGTGACAGGCTGTTAAACCAGGTCCTGGATTCTAAAATACAGAAACAGCAGCATATCTCAGGAACAAAATGTTATTTACTCACCAAAGCTTGTGACAAAATTGGACAATTGACAAAATTATTGAGTGAGGAAATATCACCTTTCCAGTGGAGGCTAGGAAGAAGTCATCCAAGAGTCATAATATCCGGAACTCACAGGTACTTGCCTGAAAGGAAAGATGTTTGAAGAAAGAACGATCTTGCATTTATATAGCTCTTATAGCAGGCTAAAGGTGGATAAATCCCCAGGCCCAGATGAGATGTATCCCAGGCTGCTATGTGAGGCAAGGGAGGAGATTGCAGGGGCCCTGATACAAATTTTCAGATCCGCTCTGGCCACAGGAAAGGTACCAGACGATTGGAAGACAGTGAATGTGGTATCATTATTCAAGAAGGGTAGCAGGGATAAACCAGGTAATTACAGGCCGGTGAGTCTAACATCAGTGGTAGGAAAATTATTGGAAACAATTCTGAGAGACATGATTAATCTCCACTTGGAGAGGCAGGGATTAATCAGGGATAATCAGCATGGCTTTGTCAGGGGGAGATGGTGTCTAACAAATTTGATTGAATTTGTCGAGGCGGTGACTAGAGGAGTAGATGAGGGTAAAGCAGTTGATGTAGTCTACATGAACTTCAGTAAGGCTTTTGATAAGGTCCCGCATGGGAGATTGGTTAAGAAAGTAAAAGCCCATGGGACCCAGGGTAATTTGGCAAATTGGATTCAAAATTGGCTTAGTGGAAGGAGGCAGAGGGTGATGGTAGAGGGTTGTTTTTGCGATTGGAAGCCTGTGACCAGTGGGGTACCACAGGGATCGGTGCTGGGATCCTACTGTTTGTAGTGTACATTAATGATTTAGATGTGAATATAGGAGGTATGATCAGTAAGTTCGCAGATGACACGAAAATTGGTGGTGTCGTAAATAGTGAGGAGGAAAGCCTTAGATTACAGGACAATATAGATGGACTGGTAAGATGGGTGGAGTAGTGGCAAATGGAGTTTAATCCTGAGAAGTGTGAGGTGATGCACTTTGGGAGGTCTAACAAGGCAATGGAATATACAATGGATGGTAGGACCCTAGGGAATACAGAGGGTCAGAGGGACCTTGGGGTGCTTGTCCATAGATCACAGAAGGCAGCAGCACAGGTAGTTAAGGTGGTTAGGAAGGCACACGGGATACTTGCCTTTATTAGCCGAGGCACAGAATATAAGAGCAGGGAGGTTATGATGGAGCTGTATAAAATGCTGGTTAGGCCACAGTTGGAGTACTGTGTACAGTTCTGGTCGCCACACTATAGGAAGGATGTGATTGCAATGGAAAGGGTGCAGAGGAGATTCACCAGGATGTTGCCTGGGCTGGAGCATTTCAGTTATGAAGACAGACTGGATAGGCTGGGATTGTTTTCCTTGGAGCGGAGAAGGCTGAGGGGGACCTGATTGAGGTACATAAAATTATGAGGAGCATTGTTAGGATAGATAGGAAGAAACTTTTTCCCTTAGTGGAGAGGTCAATAACTAGGAGGTATAGATTTAAGGTAAGGGGCAGAAGGTTTAGAGGGGAGTTGAGGAAGAATTTTTTCACCCAGCGGGTGGTTGGAATCTGGAACACACTGCCTGAAGGGGTGATAGAGGCAGGAACACTCACGACATTCAAGAAGTATTTAGATGAGCACTTGAAACGCCATAACATACAAGGCTACGGGCCAAGTGCGGGAAAATGGGATTAGTTAGGAAGGGTGCTTGATGGTCAGCGCAGGCGTGTTGGGCCGAAGGACCTGTTTCTGTGCTGTAAAACTCTATGACTCTATAAACACAATTACAAATAAAGAGTGCCCTTTAGTTCCTCCAATAAAGTTATTCTCTTAAATTCACTTTATGTCTATATCTCAGTCTATCACTGTTGATTCCAATTTATCTCTGACAAGATAATTATTAACAAAACGCTTTTCTGCAAAATGTTGAGCTGTTGTTATTGCATGTATTATTCAGCTACAAAATGTTTAGTCACCATCTGTAAGATTGTACTCCAGTCTAACTAATTTATGTTCAAGCCAAATCTATTACCCGTTAGCAAAGGTGCACTTTTAACGTAATGTAATTATATGATACAGACAACTTTCAAATGACATTGGCCACTCAGGTTATGTGCCTTCAGACAAGATAGTAAATGATGGGCATTGCAGTTACTGAACTTTGACATACTGGTAAAACTTGTCCTTTAATCCAATTCACAGCAAACATAGATCAGTTAATGACAGTTTCTAACATGGTCATTGAAATATAGTAGGCTGAATTTTAAGCAGCCCTCGTTGTGGGGAGAGGGGGCCTGAAGATGGCCCTGGATGAGGCCTGCCACGGACCTTGACGTCGGCAGGGTCCGGCACGATCCTCCCGGCCATGGCGGCCTCCCCTCCACTGGGCGACAGGACCACAATTTTAATAGTCAAATCGATTAAAATAATTAATTTAAATATACTCACGCCTCCTCTTGATGCCTCGCCGTGATTTTCGGCCCAGCAGCCAGCACTCCCGTGCCTCCGGATCTCCCTCTGGGGAAATGAGGTGCAACACTGGTGGGGAGGGGGAAGGAGGTAAGTTTCTCAATGTGGGGTGGAGGGGGGAAATGGGATCAAATTAATGCCATGAGTGTAGGGAATGGTGGGAAGGGTTGTAGTTTAAAGTTTGTGCAGTTTGAGGCGGAAAGCTCAGATGGTAAAGTTAAGTGTTCTGAGGGAAGGGCCAATGTTTTATTTAATTGTTATTGGGGGTTGGAAGAGGGGCAAAAGGAATGTATTTATTTAATTTAATTCAATCTATCTTTAAATATTTAAATAGGCCGGTATGGCTAACAGCCCTTTAAAAATGGAGTCAGTGCCTGCGAACAGGCAGCCGACGTCATTGTTGGGGACGGACAGCCCACCCCCTCCACATGTTCTGGGGGGAGGGTAGGCTTCCCAGCTATCAAAATGAGCCGCCGCATGGAATATTGTAGTGGCTCTTTGGCGTGTGGCCGCGTGGGCACCCGCCATTTTTGAAGCTCGCTGCCGATCCCAGCCCAATAAATTTTTGCTATGTCTTCCCTGACAATTTTTAAAACTGCAAATGCAGAATAGATTTTATTAAGGATTCGTAGGCTGTTCATCATGGATCAAAGTTTATGGAAAGCTATCTGTTACATTGTATTTACTAGCTATTGTATATGGGTCAGCAGCACCCTGTTTCTTTCCAATATCACTCAGCCCCATTGCACCATACTGTTGTATTCATGAAGAACTTGCAGTGATGACTTCTGGAGATTCCTTGGATTTTCCTTCCTGTTTACCCTTTAACACAAGTTCTGGAACAATGTGATTCCAAATGGATAGGAGCGGAATTGGACATTTATATAGAAGTAAAAGTCTATCAACTTTCAACATGTCACTGAGCTTGTGTCCCAGGTGAAAGTAATGCATGCAGTGCACAGAAATCAAGATGTTCCCTAAGTGACTTTTGCCATTTTAAAATGAGTTTACATAACATAAACCTTTAAATTTGTGTTTTAAAATAACCTAGCTGCTATCTTATTTTAAATCACCTGGTTAAAGGCTTGAAGCAGGGGTGTCCAACCTTTTCTCCTTGGGGGCCAAATTACAATTTTTATCTTACATAGGGGGCTGGTGAGATAATTTCAGAAAGTTAAAAGCATTAAAAATTTATTTTACTATTAATCAAAACAACAAATGGGCATTTTTGTGAAGAAGCTTTAAATGAGAAGACTAATTTATTGACTTGCTTTATCATCACTATGTTGGACACTGATTTAGTGAGATACCTGGCATTTTCTTGCTTGCAGAAGTAGTCAATGTCTGTCCACACACTTCTTGGATCGATGCAAAGTATTCCGGATAGATGTCCATCTGTCAGGAGTGATCGTGATTGCTCTCTCTCCCTCCTCTCTCTCTCTCTCTCTCTGTCTGTGTGTCTCTATGTCTATCTGTCTCTCTCCCCCTCCCTCTCTGTGTTCCCCCTCTCTGTGTTGTCCCCCCTCTCTGTGTCGTCCCCAACTCTCTGTCATCCCCACCCTCTCTGTGTTGGCCCCCTCTCTTTCTGCCTCCCTCTCTCCCTCTCCCCCTCTCCCCTCTCTCTCTTCTCTTTCTCTCCCCCCCCCCTCTCTCTCTGCCTCCCCCTCTCCCCCATTCTCTCTCACCACCCTCTCTCTCTCCCTGCCCCCCTCTTACCCCATACCTCTCTCTCGCTCCCCGCTCTCTCTCCCACTTTCTCCCTCTCCCCTCTCTCTGCCCCCTCTCACCTCTCACCCCTCTCTCTCTGCCCCCTCTCTCTCCCCTCTCACCTCACCCCCCTCTCTCTCTCCTCTCACTCTCTCCCCCCTCGATCTCTCTCTCTCTCTCTCTCTCCCCCCTCGATCTCTCTCTCTCTCTCCCCCTGTCCTCCTCTCACCCCCCCTCTCTGACAGTTGCAGAGAGCAGGAATTCGCAGCTGAGCAGCTTTGTGGTTGGAATAAAAACAGAAAGTGCTGGAAATACTCAGCAAGTCTGGCAGCATCTGCCAAGAGAGAATAATTTTTCCAGCATCCGCAGTATTTTGCTTTAAGCTTTGTGGTCGGTCTGTTTTTTGAAAAAAAATCGCAGCAATCACTTTCACAGCTGACTGGTGCTGGGAGCGGAAACAGCCATTTCCAAATTTCAGACAAGTTTGCGGTTTTCCGCAGGCTTTTTAAAAAAAATCAGAACCTGCTGGAAAACCACGAACTTGTCCGAAGTTCCAAAACTGCTGTTCCCCCTCCCAGCTCCTGACAGCTGTGAAACTGATAGCTGCAGTTTTTTTAAAAAATCGGACTGCTCGGAAAGAAGAAGCCAATGGGAAATTTCTCATCCCTGAAATTACCAGTCACGGACCTCAAACTTTTCTACCACGCACACTGATGTCCGTTTACGGACACATTGCTGACCCCTGGTCCCTCCTGTTCTATGTATTGCCCAGTTGTACATCCTCACTACCACTGTCTAACTCCCCAAGCATCCCTCAACAGCACCTTCCAAACCTACGACTTCTACCACATAGATGGACAAAGGCAGCAGACACATGGGGACACCATCACCTGCAAATTACTCTCAAAGTCACACATCATCCTGACTTGGAACTAAATTGCCGTTCCTTCACTGTCGCTGAGTCAAAAACCTGGAACTCCCTTCCTAACAATGCTGTGTGTGTACCTGTACCAGATGGACTGCAGCAGTTCAAGAAGGTGGCTCACCACCACCTTCTCAAGGGCAATTAGGGATGGGCAACAGATGCTGGCCTTGCCAGTGATGCCTATATCCCATGAAATGAAAAGAAAAGGTAGAAATATCTGAGTTGCTATTTTAAACATGTCAATAAAAATCATGCTTTGCAAAGAAATGAAAATAAAAAGGTCATTTCATTTTTTTTTATTTCAATACATTTGCCATCATCCCTTACAGTCAATGCAATCTAATGTTATAAACAAGTAAGACCCATATATTCTACATCGAATTGGAGCTGCTTTATACTTTTTCCAATTTTATTGATTTATTTTTACTGATTATTTTAACACTCTTTAAAAATATCAGTGCAAATCTCTATTTTGCATCTTTGTTAGCAATTTGAAAATGGAGAATTTGCTTTAGAAGACTATCCTGTGTTTTTGCATCTGTTTTGTGCTCTTGAAAAGCAATTTGCAAATATTACACAGCTGCAGAAAAATGACAAGTGTACTTTGCATTAAAACACAGGCCTGCAAGTTTCATATAATGATCTGACCTCGTGTACTCTTCATTCACTTGAGTGAGAGCCATCAGTTGGTGTCCTTAGTTTAAACTCATTGTCCCGATTGTAGCTGCAAATAGAGAAAAGGTGAATGAAAAGAAGAAAGTTAGGACACTTCCAGCAAACTATTTAATTTGGCTCCCATCTTTATGCTGAACAAAGGTGTCAGCTGTGGCTCTGAATCAGAAGGTGGTGGGTTCAAATCCCATTCCGGAGACTTAAGCACGAAATCTAAGCTGACACTCCACTGCAGCACTGAGGGAGTGCGGCACTGCCAGAGGTGTCATCTTTTGGATGAGATGTTAAACAAAGCCCTGTCAGTGTTTTCAGGTAGACATAAAAGATCCTGTTGGCATTATTTTGAAGAAGAGACGAGGTGTCCTGGCCAATATTTATCTCTCAACTATCATCATGAAAACAGATTATCTGATCATCATAACATCGCTGTTTGTTGGTCCTTGCTGTGTTCAAGTTAACTGCTGCATTTCCGATACTATAATAGTAACTACACTTCAAAACGTATTTAATTGGCTGTAACGCACTTTGGGATGTCCTGAAGTTGTGAAGTTATAAATGTAAATCTTTCTTTTTGAGCCCATGTCTGATTGCTGTGAGCTATAAAATTATTTGTTGAAAAATGTAATGAGGCAAAGTCAAATCAAGTTGTCTATGAGCTTCCTTGTTATAAATTAGTTGAAGCTGATCTTGTTGCATGAAAAGTACATCCACATTTTAATCAAGATGACGGATGCCATTTCACTTTACAATTTGCAAAGCTGTTGAAGGAACGGCCGCTTCAATGACATAATCAAACCTTTTGAAAATATTCAGCACTTTATTTATTGATTTTGCTTCTTGCAGTAAGATTACCTGCATTCGCAGACCTGAGTTTCTTTCCAAAATGCAGACTCAGAGCTTTAAATAATCTATTGACAACTCCACTTAACATCTGGTCCCATGATTAGGAACACACCTTATGGAAAGTTAGAATGAAATGAAAGCAGATGTTGGAAGTTATAAACATACTGAAATATGTTCATTAAAAAAATTTGTAAAAAAAATTTGCAGAAACCATATTATAATAGTCTCTTGATATCAAGCAGCCTTGGGCTCAGAGAAGCCGCAAAATTTGATAAGGCTTGAAAATGGGCTCCAGGATCACAATGTGCGATTTAACCCAGGTCTATTGCTTCCGATGCAGGCAGCAGGCAAACTGCGTGAATTTTGACTGGAACAGATGCTGGAAGTCATTCTAAATAGTGAGTTTGACCTTGGAAAGGCACAAGAATGGCATAACATGGGAGAAAGGGCACTTCAAGTTTCTCTGATGCAGCACTGGAGGCCTTGGCGCAAGAGGAGGAGTGAGTCGACTATCCACAGGGGACCAGGAAGCCCTCCAGACAGACACTGAGAAGACAGTGGAAGCAAATAGCCATTGGGGTCCATGCTAGCAGTGTAGCCTTGAGGACTTGGGCATCGTTCTGCAAGAGGTTCACTGACTTCACACGAGTGGTCATGGTCATTAAATGCATCTTCACATGCCATATCCCACCAACTGCACAATTACCCTCACACGCTGCTCAATGAACCACACCTCTATTACTCACGTACCAACAATCTCTATCAATCACGACTCATACCGAACATTCCTAGCTGCACCTCACCCTCACACACTTAGCACTGCTGCAAGCCTCACACCCACATTCACAGCTTACACACACTGCCACTATTCAACCATGATAGCCACATCACCAAACACATTGCAACACACTCACTGAGGAACTTGCCTTTCTCTTGCAGGACAAGGTGATGTACAGCCGCAGGCAGCAGCAACTAACTGGCGGGAAACAGGCATGGCTAGATGTCCTCACCCCAATGGAGAAGATGGTGCTCGCCATCATTGGAATGGCGTGACTGAGGCCGTGGCCAGCGACAGGGCTGAGAGTATCAAAGATGACAGTATCCTCATACCTAATTCTACTTCTCAATTCCCACTTCCTCCTCATTCCACAATCACTTCTAATATACAAGGTGCAGATGTAAACATGCACCTTTTCTTTCTTTGTTCATGAGATGTGAATGTTGCTGGGAAGGCCAGCATTTGTTGCCCTTCCCTAATTACCCTTGAGAAGGAGGTGGTGAGCCGCCTCCTTGAACCGCTGCAGTCCATCTGGTGTGAGTAAACCCACAGTGCTGTTAGAGAGGGAATTCCAGGTTTTTAACACAGTGACAGTGAAGGAACAGCAATATGGTTCCAAGTCAGGATAGTGTGTGGCTTGGAGGTGAACTTGCAGGTGATGGTGTTCCCATGTGTCTACTGTCCTTATAGGTGGTTAGAAGTCACAGGTGTAGAAAATTCTGTCAAATGAGCCTTGGTGAGTTGCTGCAGTCCAATCTTGCAGATGGTACACACTGTGTGCCGGTGATGGAGGGAGTGAATGTTTAAGGTGGTGGATGGGGTGCCGATGAAGCAGGCTGCTTTTTCCTTGATAGGATCGAGCTTCTTGAGTGTGAAGCTGCACTCATCCAGGCAAGTGGAGAGTATTCCATCACACTTGTGACTTGAGAGTTGTAGATGGTGGACAGGTTTTGGGGAGTCAGGAGGTGAGTAACCCGCCACAGAATTCCAAGCCTCTGTCCTGCTCTTGTAGCCACAGTATTTATATGGCTGGTCCAGTTAAATTTCTGGTCAATGGTAATCCCCAGGATGCTGATGGTGGGGGATTCAGTGATGGTAATGCCATTGAATTAAATTCTCTCTTGTTGGAGATGGTCATTGCCTGGAACTTGTGTGGCGCGAATGTTGCTTGCGCAAGCCTGAATGTTGTCCAGGTCTTACTGCATGTGGACACAGACTACTTCAGTATCTGAGGAGTCATGAATGCTACTGAATAGTATGAAATCATAACATCCCCATTTCTGTCCTTTTGTTGGAGGGATTGTCATTGATGATGCAGCTGAAGATGGTTGGGCCTAGGACACTACCCTGAGAAACTCCTGCAGTGATGTCCTGATACTGAGATGATTGCCCTCCAAGAACCACAACCATCTTCCCTTGTGCTAGGTATGACTCCAACCAGTGGAGAGTTTTCCACTGATTCTCATTGACTTCAGTTTTGCTAGGACTCCTTGATTCCACACTCGGTCAAATGCTGCCTTGATATCAAGGCTAGTCACTCTCACCTCTGGAATTTAGATCTTTTGTCCATGTTTGAACCAAGGCTGTTTTGAGGTCTGGAGCTGAGTGGCCCTGGCAGAACCCAAACTTAGCATCAGTGAGGATGTTATTGCTGAGTAAGTGCCACTTGATAGCACTGTTGATGATACCTTCCATCACTTTGCTGATGATTGAGAATAGACTGATAGAGCGCTAATTGGAATTATCCTTTTTTCTGGACAGGACATACATGGGCAAGATTTCACATTGTCAGTGAGATGCTAGTTTTGTAGCTGGACTGGAACAGCTTGACTAGGGACGCAGCTAGTTCTGGAGCACAAGTCTTCAGTACTACAGCCGGGATGTTGTCAAGGCCCATCGCCTTTGCTGTATCCAGTGCCTTCAGCCATTTCTTGATATCACATGGGGTGAATCGACTTGGCTGAAGACTGGCATCTGTGACGCTGAGAACCTCATGAGGAGTCGGAGATGCATCATCCACTTTGCACTTCTGGCTGAAGATGGTTGCAAATGCTTCAGCCTTGTCTTGTGCACTGACATGCTGGCCGCCCCCATCACTGAGGATAGGGAGGGGTTTGTGGAGCCTCCTCTTCTGGATGGTTAATTCTTCACCACCTTTCACAACTGGATGCTGGATGTGACAGGACTGCAGAACTTCTATCTCATCCTTTGGTTGTGGAATAGCTTAGCTCTATCTATAACATACTGCTTCTGCTGTTTAGCAATCACGTAGTTCTGTGTTGTTGCTTTGCCTCATTTTTAGGTATGACTGGTGCTGCTCTTGGCATGCTCTACTACACTCCTCATTGAAGCAGGGTTGGTCCCCTGGCTTGATTGTAATGGTAGAGTGAGGGATAAGCTGGTCCATGAGATTATAGATTGTGGTTAAATACAATTCTGCTGCTGCTGATGGCCCTCAGCGCCTTGTGGATGCCCAATTTTCAGCTGCTCGATCTGATCTGAATTTATCCTATTTAACAAGGTGGTAGTGCCACACAACATGATGGAGGATGTCGTCAGTGTGAAGATGGGACTTCGTCCTACGAATACTGTCATGGATGGATGCATCTGCAACAGGTAGATTGGTGAGATGAGATCAAGTAGGTTTTTCCCTTTTGTTGGTTCTCTGACCACCTACCACAGGCCCAGTCTGGCAGATATGTCTGTCAAGACTCAGTCATCTCAGTCAGGAGTGGTCCTACCGAGCCAATCTTGGTGATGGACATTGAAGACCCCCATCCAAAGTGTATTCTATGCCCTTGCTACCCTCAGTGCTTCTTGCAAGTTGTATTCAATATGGAGGAGTACTGATTCATCAGCTGAGGGAGGGCAGTAGCTGGTATTCAGCAGGAGGTTTCCTTGCCTGCATTTGACCTGATGCCATGAGACTTCATGGGGTCTGGCGCAAACATGGAGGATTGCCTGGGCCACTCCCTCCCAATTTTATACCATTGTGCTCTCCCCAATGATGGTGCCATGCAGGCCCCCACCTGCCAAGAATAAGGCATGTTAATTTCGTCACGCGAGCATTGATTTTCAAACAGTTACCGGAGTAAAGAAAAAACTTGTTTTTAAAAATAAAGCACCAGACCCTTGACTGGAAAGGCACTTGCATAGTAACAGACTTGGAAAGGACAAAGGGGCCACTCCCTGCTCCAATTTAATCCACGATGGGCTTTTGATTACCAGACGTTGAAGATGGAGGAGCTCGCATTCCAGGTTGACTGCTAAGATGGCCGAATACACAAACGGATGTGGTCAGACACCCCTAGTCACATGACTAACCTGCTGGGCAAACTGAGTTTTTGAATTTGAACTTGCCACAAAGTTTTAAAACTCAGAAAGCTGTTTGCTCCTGGACTGAAAAGATCTCTCTCCTGTCTGCTCATCTCTTTCTCACCAGCTTTGGAATCCATTGAAGACACAGGAACCCCAAGAGAGAAAAGTCTCCTCGATTGAACAAGGTTTAAGAAGAATACTGGGCCCCAATGAAAATAAGACTACCAACAAAACGACTCCACTGCGAGCTCGAAGCATAGTAACAAACCTCCTTCAGAGATTGCCTCAAACTTTTTCACTTTATTTTTCTTCTGCTCTTTTCTGTCTCTATTTGCATGTGTGTATCGCATATGCATGCTAGCGTGGGGCATAGCGTGTATCAATAGTCATTAACCGAATTAGAGTTTTAAGTTTAAGTTTAAGAAAATTTCACCTTTCTTCTTTAAACCTAAGAAAGCCTGTTTGTGCTCATTTCTTTGCCTTATAACTGGAAAGTGGTGAATAAGGATTCACCAAGGGGGAGCTCAAAACACAGTGTATTTAAAATTAGGGTGGCACAGTGGTGCAGCAGTTCGCACCGCAGCCTCATAGCTCTAGTGACCTGGGTTCGGTTCTGGGTACTGCCTGTGCGGAGTTTGCAAGTTCTCCCTGTGACTGCGTGGGTTTCTGCTGGGTGCTCTGGTTTCCTCCCACAGCCAAAGACTTGCAGATTGATAGGTAAATTGGCTGTTATAAATTGCCCCTAGTGTAGGTAGGAGAATTGAGGGAAGGTGGGGATGTGGTAGGGAATATAGGATTAGTATAAATGGGTGGTTGATGGTCAGCACAGACTTGGTGGGCTGAAGGGCCTGTTTCAGTGCTGTATCTTTCTATGACTCTAAAATTAAACCCTGTTACAGTAAGACCAGGTGAAGGCTGTAAGGGAACCCTAGAATTCTTTCTCACCTGGTCGTAACAATGGTGATGGAGGAATCTGGAATTTTGGTTGTAAGGTGTGAATTTGACTAAGTCAGGCTTTTGCTTGACTAGTCTGTGGGACTAAGTCTCCATATGTTAGTCAGAAGACTTTGTAGGATCAACAGGGCAGGGTTAGGGTCAGGGTGACCACTTTGCGGACCACCTCCGCTCAGTCTGAAAGCATGACCCTGAGCTTCCGGATGCTGGCCATTTCAACACACCCCCCTGCTCTCATGCTCACATCTCTGTCCTGGGCTTGCTGCAGTGTTCCAGTGAACATTAACGCAAGCTCGTGGAACAGCATCTCATTTACCGATTAGGTACACTACAGCCTGCCAGACTGAACATTGAGTTCAATAATTTCAGAGCATGAGTGGCCCCCCATTTTACTTTTATTTTTAGTTATTTTATTCTTTTTTCTTTTTTGTGTTTATTTTATTTTAGTTTGTTTCTACTGTGCCTACCCACTGTGTTTTTTTCATGTTTGTGCTAATGGCTGTTCAGTTTTCAGTCCATTTGCACCCTATCTGTACTAATGCTTTGTCTTTCAGCACACCATTAACATATTGTTTGCCTTTGCTCCATGACCTTCTGGTCAGCTATTCTGTGACCTTGTCCTATCAATACCTTCTGTTTTGTTATCTCTTGCCCCACCCCTACTTTACTTGCTTAAAATCTTTTACATTTCGTATATCTGCCAGTTCTGAAGAAGGGTCACTGACCCGAAACGTTAACTCTGCTTCTCTCTCCACAGATGCTGCCAGACCTGCTGACTGTTTCCAGCATTTCTTGTTTTTATTTTAGGGTGTGCCTTTATCTTTTCCACTGCTTAGGTTGATGTTCGGTAGTCTGTCTGGTATTATTCTTGTTCAACTTTTCTGTAGCAGTTTGATACAACCTGAGTGGCTTGCTAGGCCATTTCACATGGCAGTTAAGAGTCAACCACATTGCTGTGGGTCTGGAGTCGCATGTAGGTCAGACCAGGTAAGGGCAGCAGATTTCCTTCCCTAAAAGGACATTAGTGAACCAGATGGATTTTTGGTGACAATCCTGTAGTTTCATGATCATCATTACTAAGACTAGCTTTTTATTCCAGATTTATTAAATAACTGAATTTAAATTTTCCCCCAACTGCCCTGGTGGGATGCGAGGTCATATCGCTGGAGCATTAGTCCAGGCCTTTGGATTAAAGTCCAGTAGCATTACCACTATGCTATTGTTCCCATACCTTTACCTCTTGCATTCACCCACCCCACCCCCACATCAACCATATCGGCCGTGCCATCGTCCCCTCACCACAAACCTACCCTTGTGCTTTTCTCCTTTGAGATATCCAGGCAGTAGTGCAAGAGTAAGATGTGGAAGAGGAGGAAGAGATTGATGATGAAGAAAAGCCATCAATGATCTCACACTCACAGCCACCAGATACTGACACTGTGCATACTTTAGAGGCTAACTTAAGAGGTGGGAGCTGCACGTGGTGAGACACCCGGCACAAGTGGCCTGCAACCAGGGCAGGGGGCAAAGGTAGTGCAGTTGCCAACTGGCTGGAAAACGAGGTTGCATATGGATTCTGGTTCAAAGGACTCAGCTTAGGAGTTTAACAAGGTGGTGTACAGTAAAAGGTTTATGGGTATGCACACAGAAATGCTTGGTGCATTTGCAGGCCTGCCAGAAAGCTTGCTGTCAATGTCAAGCAGCATAAAGGAGTCCAGCACCAACCTTGTACAGGGCTTTGCACAGAGCTTGGAGCCCAGTGTTTCCAGTGTGGAACTATTGGTCAACTCCATTACCACACTTGTGGACCCAAACATGGTGCAGTATCTGATGCTGATGTCTCAGCTACTATTGCAGCACAAGAAGAAGCCACCCAATGTCTGAGTGCTGCAGTGGAAGTTCAGACTGAAGTCATGTAGGCTCTGATTGCTGCCATTATTGGCTGCAAATACCTGTGTTCACAGGGGTTTGCAGAGTTTCACAGCAGTCCAGCGATCTGTCCTCCAGCACATTGCTAGGATTGCTAAGGCACCACTCCAGGTGAGTGGCAGTGGCTCCCTACAGAATGAAACTGCTCTCCTCGCTCAGGATAATAGCATTTATCCTCACACCACTTCCACTCTGCCAGTGCATTTGCTGTTGCATGTCAGCCAGCCAGCCCAGACTGTTGCCACCCATGTCAAGGTGATGGAGTCCAAAGCTGGACCTTCTTGCGCCAGAGCTATGCAAGGTCATTCTGCAAGGCTAACTGCAATCTCTCCCACTGAAAGTCAATAGCCTTTCACCAGCCATACTGTAGCCACTGGGGTAGCACTGTGAAGGAACACTAGGACAGGCAAAAGCACCTGGAAGACAGGCACAAAGGATATGCACAAGGGCAATTTGTTAACTTTTGTAAGGAATATTGGATGATTTGATTGATGAAGTTGGTTTGTAACGTTTGTTTTGTCATGGCTTTTATTTTAACATTGCAGCCAAGAGGATGCTGCATTGGTCAGTAACGAGAGAGAGATAAGGCATGGGACTGTTGGTGAACGGAAAGTTGAGGATGCCTTCACTGGTACTGCAATTGGATGAGTCGATCACACACAGCCTGTCCAGAAAGGGGCTGTGCTGGTTGTCTCCTGCCTCCCTCCGGATCCTCCTCTGGTTTATCGTGGTGGCTCAAACGATGAAAGTACAGCAGACTAATGCAGAATATGGCATTGGCCTGCATGATGCACTGAGTATGGTCGCACACCAGTTGGACATGGAAGGAATGGAAGCCCTTCTGGTTCCAGTACATCACTGAATTTACTTACGGCCTATGCAAAGTGGGATATATGCAGTCAATGGCATCCTGCAACATGGGAAATTTCGTTATCCTGGTGAAGCTGCATGCTTGCTCCGCCAGCTTCTCTCTTTGCATACAGTGTGCCAGTGATCTCCCTCATACAACAGTGGATAGCAATTTGCGAGATGTTGGAGGTGTTGGCTGCTCCAGCCTGGAAGGAGCCCATGCAAAGAAGTTCAAGGCCATGCTCCTCTTTACAGCTACTGGCAATGCCCTGCTCTGAGGCTGCAGGTCTGTCTGCAACAGATGGCAGATTTCTGTGAGCACCTCCTTAGTGAACCGGAGATGTCACACACACTGCTCTCGCTGAAGTTGCTCCTTGAAGACCCTGGGTGAAAATGACTTCATGTTGAGCGCCCTTTTTCCTCTCCTTCTCCTCCCTGTTTGAGTAGCTTGGCCTCCTCTGCTCATTCTCCCTGTCATATTCCAAGACAAGGAGGATAGAAACTACGGCACCCATGACTGGGAGCAAGAGGTGTTAGCAGAACATTTGAAGTAAGAACCAAGGCCTTCACCAGGTGCCACACCACTCCCTGTAGACTTTACCAACTTTAAGTAGCAGTACAAATCCAAACACTTCTACTGACTCAACAACAGCCGGTAGAAATTAATTTGGAACTAACGTGAAAGTGGTTGATGATCCCTTTAAATAGTACTGGTTGAAGGTCCTTCCTGCTGCTGAACACAGGTTCAGCTGGGCGAAGTTAAGAGAGGGCATTAGCTGGAGCATTGAGATCAAAAATGGCACTGCAAGTGTCAAACCAACGTTACATGCTGATCAACGTCACAATCTGCTTACTGTGAATACTTCCAGTGCACGCTCCCAGCGCCCGTGCTAATGACCTACCCAAAATGGCATCCAGCGTGACATGGATACCATTTTGGACCTGTAAAGGCACCCGCAGTCCTGAAAATATGCAACCAAGGTTTGCAGCCAAAATGTTTATGACTTTTTTGTAAACCCTCCATCATTAGCCTTTGATTTCCTTGCAAACACAGATCAAATGACTAATTTCAGTAAATAAACACAAGTGAAATTACTGATACTTTTTTATACCATTATCTTTCAGTGTGAAACAGTTCTGTTACTGTTCCCAAAGGAAGCATTTTAATGAAAGGTTTAATGTTGCAACATATATGAATCAGATAAATCAGTTTTAATTGTAACAGCAATATGTCTGTGAAGTGACTGAATCAATGTACATTTTTGCAATATAACATGAACTACAATTACATGATACAATTTTTAAGGCGGGGGAGTCAAGGAGGGCATTTTCCTTTTCATTTGAGGTATTCTGAATGCTTGGGGTCGAATCAGTTCCTACCCATATATTTAATTTTCTATCACACTGCAAACAGCATAAGATACTTTAGTTACATGGACAGAAAAACAGTGTCTCTACCACTGTTATGTTAGAAATATGAAACACTGTTCTACAGAACCATATTTCATTAACATCAATTTTAGAATCTTTATTTTTTATGCAAAAATGATTGGCTTTTCATTGAATTTATGGCTGAATACTGAGTCAAGAACAACAATTTGCATTTTTATAGCATCTTTAATATAGGAAGACATCCCAAGTTGCTTCACAGGAGCATAATCAGATTGATATCGAGCCAAAAAAAAAAAGATTAGGATGTGTGGCTAAAAGCTTGGTTGAAGAGTCAGGTTTTATGGTGAGTTTTAAAGGATGTGGAGATGTATAGGGAAGAAATTCCAGGGCTTCGGGGTTAGACAGCTGAAGGGACAGCTGCCAATGGTATGGCAAAGGGGGATGCACAAGAGGCCAGAGTTGGTGAAACACAGAGTTTTTTAAAGAATCGTTAAGGTTGGAGGAATTGCAGAGATAAGGAGGAATGGGACATTGAAGGATTTGAACATGAGAATGAGAATTTTAAATTCAAGGCATTAGTGAAGTCATTCTTAATGTGGAGAGGGGAGAAGTCAGAGAGGAATGAAGTTATAAGACAGTTGCCACAAAATATCAATTAAATAAATGCATTAGTCGGGTGCAATAATATATTAACTTGCAGATGGTAATTCAACCTCAACTTCATTCATTTCAGCATTATGAATTTTATTTCTTCCATTATTATTATAAAATATGAACTGTTATTATGAAGACACCTGCAATTTAAGTGATCCTCTGCATTTTAGTAAACACTCTAGGCGTTACTTCATTTGAATGTGTGGACTGAGACCTCCCACCAGTACTTGGGTGACAGCTACAATCAACAGTAGATGAAATGGTGCTACCAGGAGTTTGATGAGAGTTAGTTCAGTGCCGTGATCAGGAGTTAGATGAGAGTTAGTTCAGTGCTGTGATCAGGAGTTAGATGAGAGTTAGCTCAGTGCTGTGATCAGGAGTTAGATGAGAGTTAGTTCAGTGCTGTGATCAGGAGTTAGATGAGAGTTAGTTCAGTGCTGTGATCAGGAGTTAGATGAGAGTTAGTTCAGTGCTGTGATCAGGAGTTAGATGAGAGTTAGTTCAGTGCTGTGATCAGGAGTTAGATGAGAGTTAGCTCAGTGCTGTGATCAGGAGTTAGATGAGAGTTAGCTCAGTGCTGTGATCAGGAGTTAGATGAGAGTTAGTTCAGTGCTGCTATTGCTGGGGGTCAGATGAGAACAGCCGGTGAGGGCTGTAATCAGTTTTCTGCTGAGGAATGCTACCAAATGTTGTCATCGCAAGTTAGATAAGGGGTATCAGATTGGGTGAAGGCTACCTAAGCTCTGTTGAGAGTTTCTAATGGGGCCTGGTCAGAGCTGTGAAGGTTGTCGGCTAAGACATCCCACTCGGAGTTGGTTAAAGCCAATGGGAGCCTGAGGTCTAAGACAGTGAGTCAGGAAATGTCTGTCATTGTGATTCAGCAGAAGATGTCAGTGACCCTTTTAAGACATTTTGATGCAACTTTTTACATTCTGGAGAATCGCTAGAACAGAATGGCTGTCACATTTGCCTACATTACAAGAGGAAAATAGCAGACAGAATCTAGAGTTAACACTGTAAATAGAAACTTTTATAATAGTGATACATGCAAGCTTAAACCATTCCCTTCACAGTCCATAATCACATATATCATTCACCCAGTTTTCATCTACTTGCTATTGAAAAGGGAAAACTGGGTCAGTTCTAACACCTGCTGGCTCAGCAACTTAATTTATAGATTTTCTGCCACAAGAAATATTTTAAAATTATGACAAATGTATAATGCATTACTTTAATTAAAACTGATTGATTTTATGTCAGGAGAAATTAAAGTGGGAATCTGGAATAGAGATAAATAAAGTGTAAGCACAGCTGTGAACCCGCACGTCCTGCCCTGCAAATCTAAAGCATTTGAAATCACAGAAAGGGGTCTCACAGAACTAACTTGCCTTCGAAACTAATAAATGTTATCTTTGTAAAGGTAAAAAAGAAAAATTGTAAATACTGGAGATCTGAAATAGAAAGAGATAATACTGGAACTGCACAGCAGTAGATCAAACTCTGAATATGATAGATTTTATTGAGAGATAGTTTTGTAAAACTAATTAAAATTTTTAATTTTACTGAACCCAATTTTCCCTTCCATTGAAATAGAAGGGAGGATTGGATTTGGTGTGCACTAGGCTGTCACTTCAATATCGTTCAAATTATACTACAGGCCAAAGTTAAAATCCCCCACATGAGTGAGCAGAAAAAAAAGTAAATATTTTAGTAATATTGTAGAATGTAATAAAAGCAGACCCAGTTGGAATATTTCCCAAATCAACAATGTGCACAAGCTATGACCACTGGCTACACCTAAGCACATGAAAATATATTAGGTGGTAAAGCAATACTCTATGGAAGAGCAAATAATATTTCATGCAAGGCAGCACTTAGAGAAATCAACAGGTGCCTTGATGAAAACTGACTGTTTATTAAAAATATCTTTCCCCTTTGCAGCTGACTCTGCTTCCCATTCCAACCCTATCCCCCCACTACCCCACCTCCCATATACTAAATAATACATTCAAAAGCATCTCTACACTGGCTAACATAGGTCCCTCCAAAAGCACCTAGAAACAAAGTGACCTGTCAATCATTTTATTCCTCAGCACAATACTGGGAAGTGCTACATTGTCAAAAGTGCCTCCTTTGGATAAGTTGATAGATCAAAGCCCCACTTGGTAGTTAAGGCACCTATTGAATGAAATTCTGCCCAACATTCCTCCCTCAGTCAACACCACTGAAAATAGAGGGCAGAATTTTACACCCACCCCCTCCTCGGGAGCTGGCTAGGTGGTGGGGGGAGGGGAGGCATAAAATTAGGTGGGAGATGAGGGGTGCCATGCCTGTTGCCTACCAGCCACCGCTGGTATTTTACCAGAGGTGAGGGAGGGGGTGTTGACCCTCCTGACCGGCCTTAGGTCAATTGAGTTTCTTAGTGGCCAATGGCCACTTCCCTCTGCCACTGGCATTTTTCCAATGGCAATTGGACACTACCACCTGGTGAGGTCACCCAGTGAAACCTGACAGCCTCCTTGTGGGCTGGTGGTGGGGTGTCTCCTGATCGGGCACCCTGTGCCCCATGGAGGCCCCCCCCCCCCACTGATATGGGCTACCCCTGCTGGAAGAACAACCCCCCCCCCACTCCCCCCACCGCCCTCACAATCAAGTTCCCTCCTCCTCGCCAGGGCCCGGCTGCTTGGCCCCGGCGAGCCCCGACCCCACTTATCTTCTTCTCCGGCCTCCATCATTGGCTGGGTGCGGGGCTTTCTGCAGTGCCAGCAGTGGCCACTTCTCCCAGCAGCCTGCAGGGACTGAAGAGTTGCCGGCAGCTCATGGAGGTGGGACATCTTGCCTCAGAGGGGCGGAAGCGTGTCATGCAAAATAGTGTTGTGGCTTCCAGGGCTGGCACAGGCAGTCTCACCCCTGACTTTCCAGTTGGTGAGCAGGGCCTCTACCTTCTCGTTAAATCCCAGCCAGAATAACTGGTTATACATCTCCTTGCTGTTTGTGTGAAAACTAGCTGCTTTGTTTATCTATATGACAACAGTTACTACAGGTCAGAGTAATTCATCGAATATGAAGCTCTTTGAGACATTTCTGAGGAAAATGATGAAATGCTATATAATTCTTTCTATTGTGGAGCAATGCTGGTGTCGAATGGCTGTCATTGTTGCCTACATTACAACAGCCACTACAGTTCAAAAGTATTCTTTTTACTTCATTCTCCTGATGTGGGTATTGCTGACAAGGCATTTATTGCCCATCCCGAGTTGGTTGGATACACATGACTGGTGTGTTGGCCACTTTGGAGGGCAGTTAACCACTTCAGACTGCAAGTTATCTTCCCTAAGAGATGTTGGCTTACTGTGAGGAACTTTGAGACATTTTGACATGAGGGATGCTATAGAAATGTAATAATATTGCATCTTGGAGACATCTCCCTTCCCAAATAAGTGAGGGTTTGACAAACATATTTTCATGAAGGTGATACCTTTTGAAGTAATAATCATAACCTTTCTTATTGAGTTGTGGAATTTACTTTACATCCAGTAGATCAAAAGTTAAAAAGCAATGATTTCATAGATTGCTGGAACCGGATAAAATCTATTTTCTCCAACAGGCATCCTAAAAAAATTGCCCATCCCTAATTGTCTTTGAGAAGGTTGTGGTGAGCTGCCTTCTTGAACCGCTGCAATCCTTGGGGTGTAGGTACACCCACAGTGCTGTTAGGAAGGGAGTCCCAGGATTTTGACCCAGCAACAGTGAAAGAATGGTGATATAGTTCCAAGTCAGGATGGTGCGTTGCTTGGAGGGGAACTTGCAGGTGGTGGTGTTCCCATGCATCTGCTGCCCTTGTCCTTCTAGGTGGTAGAGGTCACGGGTTTGGAAGGTGCTGTCGAAGGAGCCTTGGTGAGTTGCTGTAGTACATCTTGTGTACAGTACACACTGTTGCCACTGTGCGTCAGTGATGGAGGGAGTGAATGCTGATGTATTTTGTTGAACTTTATAAAATAGACAAAAACAAGAAGTTTCTTTTTCTCCATTAAACTTGTCTTTTTAATACTGGACAGCACCAACACTGTCAGTCCTTCAATCCTTATTTCTCTCCTTGCCTACTTGACAGAGAGCTGTTCAACTCAATGTATTTGATGGGCTTATTTCCACCACACGGATGTGCCAAGAGATATGGAGTGCCTATCTCTTCATCGCTAAATGAATGACAGGTTGAAATAGCACAATACATTCAAGTCTGCACTCACCAGCCAAGCCTGTCCAATTCATAATTAACAAGCCTGAAATCACTTTGTAACCTATCACCTCCACTGACAACCAGCATAAAATACTACTCATTTCTCAAATTTTTAAACCTTACATTGTATCATTTTGTCCCTCAATGTAAGATTGAAAACATGGCGTAGAAATGGGGTTTCGCAAATTGTGGGATTTTATTTTAGAGCCCGAAAAATGTGCCTTTAAACGGAACTATATTTCACGTGACACAATTTAGGGTCCCAAGTCAGAAGAATTCATAGATTTCAGGAAACAAGGGCCAGGTGTTCTTAAGTTGATTTGATTTTAGTGAACCATTAATTCTGTTCAAGATACTCCACAATCTGATGTTCATGTTAAATCCCCAAAAAGATCACAGATTATTAAACACATTCCATCTGTGAGGTTATTCACTTTAAATAAATGAATTGTTCATTCATGTACATCTGTAATATATTAAAAATCCTGGGCTGAATTTTGATCCCAGCCCAACGTCGGGTTCCGTGGCAGTGGTGGGGGGTGCGGGAAGTGGGGGGGGCGGAGAATTGGAGTGGCAGTGGCTGCCACGGAATCAGATGCCGGGTCTTGGTGGGGAACCTCCGTGGCAGCCCCTCTGCCACTCCGCAACAGGAACCTACTTTCCATATGCGAATAGATGTTTGCATTAATTTAAATATAACCTGCAGTAATCTTACCTTCAGTTTCTGATCTTCAGCACGACGTGTGGCACTCACACGCCTTCACTTGCCCATCCAGGGAAAGCCGGCGCCACTGAGGTGGGGAAGGGGTCAACTCTGCACTATTTGTATAGGGAAGTGGGGGGGGAGGGGTCAACTCTGTATTTTATTGAACTGTTTGCAGGGCTGGCAGCCTTTTAAAAATGGTGCCAGCGCCTGCTCCCACATCAGGTGATGCCATGAACGGCAGCACCAATGCCGCCCCTGCCACACGATTAGGGGGGCGGCCACCGTGAATATGCTAAGTGGTCACCCGCTGCAGAATCGCGGCGGCGCAGATCCCGTGCGGGGCCACCATCTTTTCTTCTGCGCCCGCCACCACTCCCGGCAGTGGGACAACAAAATCCAGCCGCCTGTGTGCACCACCTTCAATCAATTGTTCCATATAAAGTCTTATGTCCAATAATGGTGAAAGGGTGTAAATACAGTGACAAGTTTACGTTGGCACTTACCATGATAAATATTCACATGGGAATATATAATAGACATATGAAAATGAGGAAAGAAGCATGATTTTAAATTGAGGCTGAAATACATCAATGTGCCAATGTACACTTATTCCACGCCCTCTAACCCCATTTCATCTGAAGACTGCACTTAGTCTTGACACTCCATGTCCAAATTCACAATAGATCGGCCCAACATCTTTTATCGGCATTTTTTTTAAATGACTCATACATTAAAATTTGTCTAAATTCATAGGCTTTTTTCTAAATCGCTTATGCTTTGGTCTGTTGTGGTAAGAATATAAAAATGTCCCATGTTCCTGGTATTTTAAACAGAGAATGTTATTTTCTTAAAGGGCAACCCTGATTGGGATAACCGTCACATGTCATTTCTGTGGGGGTCCTCCGTCGTAACTTTGGCAGATGATTGGTGGAAACTCTGGGGTTCTCTGCAGTCTTTAATTGAATGAGCTGGGGTGTGGGATTAATTGGATGGCTCTTTCAAAGAGCGAGCACAAGCATGAAGGGCCAAATGGCCTGCTTCTGAATTGTAAAATTCCCTGATACAGTGTAGTTCCAGAACCAGTCTTGCAGCTGACTGCCATTCAAGGTCAATTTTTATATGTTTACCACCCCGTTTTCACTGGTAAATAGGGTAGTAGGCAAATGAAAATGTTTATAAAAACCAAGCAAGCCGATTGGCTGCCCAAGCCCTGCCCATCTCACTTCTCAAGTGGGCCTAAAAGTAGGCCTTACTCCAACAACTAAATCGGGATCCAATAGCTGTTGTAGGACCGCTAAGTAATTTTTGTGAGCCAATGGACAAGAAGGATACCACACATCCCTCACCCACTGGCCCTTAAAGACACTGATGCAGGCAGATCCAAAAATGGCATGAGCCAAACAGGAGGTCCACGTCAACAAGATTGCAAAAGGTAAGATCTCAGAGGGACTTGAAAATATTCAGTTGACTCTCAGGGATTTACACATCTTTCTGCTCCCATCAAGTATCCCTTGTTCCCAGCAGCAATCCTGACCCTGTTCTTGAAATAGTGATAAAGGACTGGTTTGACCTCGTCAGCAGACGTGGTCTCTTCAGACTACTAGCAAAGATCGGATGTCCACCAAAGCTACTAAGTATCATCACCTCATTCCATGACAATATGAAAGGCACAATTCAGCATAGCAGTGCCTCATCAGACTCCTTTCCCATCCTGAGTGGTGTGAAACAGGGCTGTGTTCTCGCACATACACTGTTTGGGATCTTCTTCTCACTGCTGCTCGCACATGTGTTCAAGTCTTCAGAAGAAGGAATTTTCCTCCACACAAGATCAGATGGCAGGTTGTTCAACCTTGCCCGTCTAAGAGCGAAGACCAAAGTACGGAAAGTCCTCATCAGGGAACTCCTCTTTGCTGACGATGCTGCATTAACATCCCACACAGAAGACTGTGTGCAGAGACTCATCAACAGGATTGCAGCTGCCTGCAATGAATTTGGCCTAACCATCAGCCTCAAGAAAACGAACATCATGGGGCAGGACATCAGAAATGCTCCATCCATCAATATCGGCGACCACGCTCTGGAAGTGGTTCGAGAGTTCACCTACCTAGGCTCAACTATCACCAGTAACCTCTCTCTCGATGCAGAAATCAACAAGCGCATGGGAAAGGCTTCCACTGCTATGTCCAGACTGGCTAAGAGGGTGTGGGAAAATGGCACATTGACACGGAACACAAAAGTCCGAGTGTATCAAGCCTGTGTCCTCAGTACCTTGTTCTACAGCAGCGAGGCCTGGACAACGTATGTCAGCCAAGAGCAACGTCTCAACTCATTCCATCTTCGCTGCCTCCGAAGAATCCTTGGCATCAGGTGGCAGGACCGTATCTCCAACGCAGAAGTTCTCAAGGCAGCCAACATCCCCAGCTTATACACACTACTGAGTCAGCGGCGCTTGAGATGGCTTGGCCATGTTAGCCGCATGGAAGATGGCAGGATCCCCAAGGACGCATTGTACAACGAGCTCGTCATTGGTATCAGACCCACCGGCTGTCCATGTCTCCGCTTTAAAGACGTCTGCAAACGCGACATGAAGTCCTGTTACATTGATCACAAGTTGTGGGAGTCAGTTGTCAGCGATCACCAGAGCTGGCGGGCAGCCATAAAGGCGGGGCTGAAGAGAGGCGAGTCGAAGAGACTTTGCAGTTGGCAGGAAAAAGACAGAAGCGCAAGGGGAGAACCAACTGTGTAACAGCCCCAACAAACAATTCTATCTGCAGCACCTGTGGAAGAGTCTGTCACCCTAGAATTGGCCTTTATAGCCACTCCAGGCGCTGCTCCACAAACCACTGACCCCTCTGGGCGCTTACCCATTGTCTCTCGAGACAAGGAGGCCAAAGAAGAAGAAGAAGATGATAAAGGACTGGTTAAGTATAAATGCATTATAACAGCTCCAAGCAAATCAGGAATTCATGTCTAGGGAACGCCCCAATTTCCTGCCTCTGAAAAGGCTCAAATCTGAGTTAAACCCTTTCCCTACTTAGGAATTTCAAGGCCATGCTGTCCATTTGATTTCTGTGATAACGAGGTGGCATGAATGCTAATGCTGACTTAGATGGCCATAGCATCTCAACCTTCCAGCTGGACAAGAAGATTTAATAGCAAGAAGTCTGCAGAAAAGAATGAATTGTGAGTTAAGGAGTATGTTTTTAATTGCTCCATAAATTTCAGGTACATTAGTTAGAACTCAGTATTGCAATGTAAACATTTCAGCAGACACAAAGATCCAACAAAGTGTTTTGTTTGGCTACCTTTACAATAATATATTTGCGAATGTAAACTTAATGTTATGGTTGTGTTTGTTAGGGGGTTTTTATTTCAAATAACAAGGTTACACTTTCACATCCTACTAACAGGAGAGAAGCCTCGTGAAGAATTCATTAGGTGAGAGGACTCAGCAACCTCACATTCAGCTGCCACCTTGAAGGATTTCTGAGTCTATAGGATGCTGTTCACCATCATCACAAGGTACAGAAGGGACTCGTATATACTTATATTCAGGCTGATGGTCATAAAGTCGGCTTATCAGAGTAGTGACAAGTATCTTGGGTGAGATTTTAACTCACTCAAAACCTATCCACTTTCACACTGTTACAATTGGGCCCCTTGTCTCAGTGGGAGGTCTGTGAATCTTCTCCCCTTATGATTTATTTGCCTCATTTGCCACGTACTCCCATTGTGATGCTACTTACTGCAGTCTATCTGACATTCTCTTAGCACAGCTGTAAGAAAAACACCATCTGGTATAGCCCTGGAGAAAAAGAAATTATGCCAAACTGTGTCTTTAGATAGAACAGTTTAAACAAGGGCTGAAATTAGTCTGAGTTTCTCTTTTTTATCCCCTTTTTTCCAGTTGTAGCGCAGCTGTTTCTCAAACTCTACTCAACAGCACTCAGCTCAAAGGATGGAAACCCCAAGTGATCCAAAAAAGTAAAAACAGAGGGTAGCGACCACAGTAATTAATGTACTGTTGCACAAATCAGTGTCTCAGAAATGTGTTTTGTGTGGCCCATAAAGAACTAATAAGGACAAGACATATTTGAGAACAAGTGTTGCTCCATGAACAGAGCAGTTTCTATGTTCTGTGATCTGAGGCCAGTTTGACATCTCCTGTTATTCATACACATGGAGTGGTAACAGTGGGAATGAAAGAGAAATATTGGAGTGAGAGGAAATATACACACACATGGAAATTAGGCTCTTGGAATAATAACATACAAATGCTTAAAGAGTTTATATTAAATTTCTTTGCCTATCTTTTTTAATCGAGGCACTTACCTGATAAAATAGATAAAGAAATTTCATAAGAAACCATTTAGTGTTCATAGGTATTCAACGAACATCATTTTAAAGAAATAGTGAGATGTTATTTATACTATCATGCCAATATATAAGACCATTTAATAACTCTTTTCCTGCTGTATACAAGACGATTTGCCCATTTAGCAATGCACTGTGCAATTAAATTAAGGGATATAGAATTTTTCCATGATCAGGTAATAGTGGCGAGTTGAGAAAAGACAAAGTAATTTTCAAATTTAATATTTCTGTTACTTTAAAACAATTAGGATTTTTTGTGTACTTCCATTGAAAATGACAAAAATTGGAAATTTGTCACCAGTTTACTTCAGCTCTTAAAATCTGAAAATGTATTGGCATTAAAATGTCAAAGTGAATACATCTTAATAAGACGAAGGAAAATTCTATTTTATTAGTGCAGTTTTTGAAAACATACAAACTTCACACTCACAATAACCACTACAAGTGAAGTGCACATGCATTGCCCGCATACCACTTTGGTCAGTACTCATGCAGTCTCTGCAGCAGCTTCGAGAAAACATCCAGTATTATATTTCTACAAGAGTGCAAATTAAAAGGAACATTGATTGTAAACTATTGAGGGAATTCTAGCACTTGTGTACATGAAAGGAAAAGCAAGCAATACATGTTCTGAACTGAAGTGATTGAAGGAGGGTTTGATGGCTAAAATGTGAGTCACTGTCATTGTCATTTACACATAGCAGCTCTGAGTAATGTCCATAAGAATTACTTTGCTATGCCATCACAACTTTTAAAAGCTACCATCAAATAATTTTACTTCACTCAGGAGAATGCTGGCATTGGAAGTGATTGGCAGAGGGCTTGCACAAAGGCAGAGAGAGGCGAAGGCAATTAACAATGATAAACAAAAGTTTTGAAATAATTTATGGGTACTCAATTGTTTCAAACTTTCCTGTTTCATGCCAAATACTTACATTCCCTCTCTTAACTTCTAATACCATGAAAGTCTGTCTTGGCCCTGAATATTACTTCAAAATCTGAGAAGGTACTGGTGTCTTTCTCATAATTCTGTGCAGGAGACTGAAAAAGCACGATATCCAATTGGAAAACCACTCTCATTTTGTATTTTGCTATACCATTACAGTCAATGTTTCTGTGAAATTTTCCTTCATTAATTGACATGACAAACAATGCTGTACTCAGGCAAATACTTAAAGCACTTGTACCAATGCCTCTGTGTTATTTTAACACAGGTGGGTTGCTGGCTGCAGTACAATAGTGTGGAGAGGAATTCAGCTTGAATGCATTGCTTAGAAATACATAGAATTTTCAGTGTATAAAGAGACAACTTGACCCAACGGGATAACCTTCTATCTCTTTCTCCCTCATGCTCTACCTTCAAAAAACATTGTGCTATTTTTGCTTCTAAATTATTCCTCAATATTTCCCACAACCTCAAGATTTCCCTCAGTCTTTCCTTACTCCTAACATCTTCAGGTATCTTAAACACAGCTCGATACTGGCTTATCACAACTTCTGGATTTATATCAGCAGGGCTAAAGTTACATGCTGATTGATAGCATTTCTGGCGTCCGCTCACTGCGTGCCCGCAAGCGTCTTCACCAATATGACAGAAGTGTACACACAGACCACGGACACCATTTTGGACCCCTAAGGGCACTTATAGGGCTGGGTTTTGTTCCCAGCCCAACGTCGGGTTCCGTGGCTGGGAGGGCCAGAGCAATGGAGCGGCCCCGGTCACCACAGAACCCGACACCGGGATTCCCGGGCCTGATCTTACCGGCAGCGGAGAAGCTCCATGGCGGCCCCTCTGCCACTCTGGGACGGGACCCTGGTTTAAATATTTAAATTACTTATTTGCATCACTTAAAATGCAAACCGCAGCGATTTTACCTTCAGTTCCTGATCTTCAGCGCGATGTGCAGCACGGACACACCTTCACTCTCCCGTCCAGGGAAAGCTGGTGCGACCCAGGTGGGTAAGGGGTGAACTCTGCGGTATGGTGTGATGTTTGCAGGGCTGACAGCCTTTTAAAAATGGCTGCCAGCAACTGCTCCTTCAACAGGTGACACTGTAAACGTGTTGCCGAGGCCGCCCACACCACGTGATTGGGGGGGAGGCAGCCGCTGTGAATATGTAATATGTAAAATGGCAGCCTGTGTCCCATGGGGGATGGCTGCCCTGTTCTATGCCCACCACCGCTCCCGGCAGCAGGAATACAAAATCCAATCTATAGTGCCCAAATGTTGGCTGTGTCGTTCTGAATTTTGCATTCCATCTCTTTTACTGTGTATTGTGCTGTTATGGGTGTTGACCCTTTCTCTTACTTTCTCAATTTAAAAAAAGCTCTTTTTTAAAAAAAAAGCCATACAGATGAAGAATCAGGAGTTAGACCTACAAAACCTATGAGGTAGAAATTAGATCACTGCTATTCTTACATTGATCTATCGTTGAAAATCTAAGTAGAGTGGGACATGAGCAAGTTACTTTGGAACCTAATATTTAGTGATAAGTTACCTCCACTATTAGGAACTAAGAATATTCACTCTGATCTACAAAGGAAAAAATATATAATTCTGATAGATGCACAGAAAATATACAGCTCATGTATTATATTAATAAAAAAATTCTCAAACCCCACAGGGATGTTGTGTCACTACTGAATAGATTGTACATTTTCAAGTTGCATGTTGTAACACTAAACGCTCCATCATTTTTCAGATTGTTGCAGGTGTTTAAAATTCAGACAGGGCTCTTGTGACACTGTCTTGTTATTTGTTTCTATTTGGTTGAGTTGTACAATTGTACTGTACTGTAATCCCATTGGGTACCATAGACTCAACTGGGTGGGAGGATGGGACACTGGGGACATGTCCATGTCATCTGCCTTTGCTGCTCTGTGAGTAATACATGAGTTTCAATACTACAGTGTGCACATCAATCAGATTCACAGTCTTGGCAAATACTTATTGTGTTTGTGAAACCTAGGGGGTAACTTCCAACTTTGATGGGAAAGTAAAGCTTGCGATTGGGAGGGAAGGATAATTTCCCTTTCGATAGTGTGCTAGATAAGATGGATAGTGGTCTCAGCTTCAATCTGCATCAGTGACTACGTCTAAAGAGAAATGTGAAGGTGACATGATTGTATTTCCTAACGCATAAACAAGGGGCCCTAAAATTCCATGGCTGGTCAGACAGTTCCCACTCTATGGTATATGATTCCATGATAATACAAATATTTGTTAAAATTGAGTGGAAATTAAAAATCTGATCCAAAGCTTTTGACTGTGATCAGTTTCTGAGCTTTATTACTGAAGTAACTTGTTTATGATTCTGTCATCTGTAAAATGTTGGGCCATTAAATTTTGGGTTCAGTGCAGAAAGCCAGGATTCCGTCCCTTTTGGAATGGCCCCTTTAATAAATGATGTGGGGGGGGGGGGGTGCAGGGGGCAAGGGGATCAAGTGAGTGTTTTTGATGGAACTCCCAGGCTACCCAGGGAATTTCTACCCATTCAAATGTTTGGAGGCCACAGGGAACATACAACAGCTGAAAGTCATCATGAGTCTTACTGAGGGCTTTAATAAGACCCCAAATCTTTACTAAGGAAAGATAATAAATCCCAGAGAGGAACCTTCCCAAAGGGAGGCAGAAGATTGAATTCATGAAGACTTTTGTTAGGCTTCTGCCACCCCCCTACTCCCAACCAAGCAAATGAGTCCATCTTTGTAAATTGGTACATTTTTTGCACTTGGCAGAGTGGGACCCTAGACATTTCAGGGCCTTGGTCTTCCTTAGAATCCATAAAAAAAGTAATTACTTTCAAGTATTATCTAAAGTAGCACATTTTAGACAAAGCTTCATAACAAAATGGGGGCATGGGCAATTTCTCTGGAAGCTCTTATAAAGCTTATTTGGACTCTTAATTTGCCATTCTGTGGACTCCTTTGACCTTCTATCATTCTTACAACTGCATCAGCAATGAGTGTTTAAACGGCTTAAAAGTTAAAGCTTGACAGCTTCAAAGAGGAATAGTGCCATTAACTGCCATTTATATCTAAGGTCAATTGTACACTTTTATTTGCTTCTAGTGGCCACTATATTATTGGCGGCTGCCACTCTTATGTCATCAAATTTGCATCACTCATGTACTTCTAACATTTGCTGAACAGGGTATTGATTGAGATGCATTTTACTTACTTTAATTATTATTATGGACTATTATATTGGAGAGATTTTACAAATTTGTAATCTTGGAGCTTTGTTCCACTGCAAAGCACACATCAGAAAATGAGATATGGGCAATTTCCAGATTTAAATTTTGATTTTAGACTGCTGCATCGCTGGCAGTGGCCCTCAGTTAGAGTCTTGGAAGGCATTCCACTATTCACAAAAGACTTTGTCTTAAGTCTAACTTAGTGAAGAACTCATTCAGAAAGTGTTCCACTTACCATTCACCCAGAGCAATAGAAATAATTACTACCGATAATTGGACTGTTAATGAGGGACTTAGGGTTTCCTCTAAGAAATTCACCTATTGTGAAGTCTCTGATTTTGGTCTGAGGCATATGAAGCTGCCTGGACCAAATATATTTACCAAAGCCTTTCGCTAAGTCTTAAGGTCTCTATTTTTACCTCTCTGCTGTGGGACTGAGTTACATGGAAGCTGAAACATACTGGACTTAACAAATGTCAAAAGACAGCTTAAGGACTTTGAAAAGGCCTACTCCTGCTCCGAAGTCCTATGTTCCTCAAAGGATTCAAACAATTCAAATGTTTTTTTTTGTATATTTTAGTTTCAGAAAGTGGTTTAAAATTATTTATGGAAGTTAAATACTGTATTGCACTTTATTGATTTATTTTGCATAAATTTCTAAATTTACATCTTATAATAAACATAATTCACAACTTGTGCTGAAATGTATGGTCTGCTGGCATGGTGTTTCTCCACCCATCAGAAAAATCATAAGGTGGGCATCTTGTATTATTTCCCATGTACAACCCAGCAATACAAAGCTTGATTGTTAATCTTGAGACATGTTATCATTGTCACTTCATTGTGTTTTAGGTGCAGTGTGGCCTATGGAAAACTCCTTTTGTAGTCAGAATAAAAGCCAGAATAAAAATTGTTGCAGGGAAAGCAAGAAGTGTAGCAATTAGCACCCAAATTATTGAAATGGCATCTAATTGCTATTTGTCTTTTGATATTGATTAAGACAGCAAGAATACCACTTTTTTTTTTTTGCAGAGAGTTATTTGGTGACTGATGAGACCTATTATTGCATGTCTGCAGATGGGTCCCAGATGCACAAGGCTGGTGTATGAGAGGTGATATAATTGAAACATATAAGATGCTGAGAGGCTCTTTCCTTGGGCTGGAGAGTTTAGAACTAGGGTGCCTAGTGTCAGGATAGGGGATGACCATTTTGGACTGAGTTAAGGAGAAATTTCTTCACTCGGAGGGTTGTGAATCTTTGGAATTCTCTACCCCATAAGGCTATGGGTGCTTAGTCATTGAGTATATTCAAGGATGAGATCAATAGATTTTTGTACTCTCAGGAATCAAGGGATATGGAGACCAGGCAGGAAAGTGAAGTTGAGGTCAAAGATCAGCCATGATATTAAATGGCAGAAGAGGCTTAAGGAGCTGTATGGCCTATTCCTGCTCCTATTTCTTACGTTGGGAATCTTGATCTTTCAAGGGAGAATTTCGTAGCTGATGTTCACATTCAGTCTCATGTAGGAGGTGCTTTCATGGATGTTTTATTCTATGCTTTCTTATCTATTATTGTCTAGCTAAATAAACAATTTATTGATTTTTTTAGTGGAATATGGAGGCACAAAAAGGAGTTGTACATGATAGTTTGTACTGAGACAATCAAGCTTTCTGTTGGGAAAACAAAAGGTTTCCAGGCACCCCAGTGGAAGGAAGGCACTGCTACAGCCTCAGTCACTAGGGTTGGGTCGGGCCGGGTCAGACACAATGCTGCCTTTTGGTCAGGGAGCGAAAAGCTTCCAGGTTTGAACAGCCAGGACGTCAACGCGGGAAACGTGCTTCCGGACTTCGCACTAGTCTGCAGTGAGCGATTCCATCCAAGGTAGAGCACAACCTCTTTAATATAAGCAACTTCATTCACGTGGTCACGTTGGGTTGGGCGCAGGAAAAAATCAAAAGGACTCGGGCCAGGTCGGGCTCGGGTCGGATGTGGTTCTGTCAGGCTTGGGTCGGGTTTTAATTGCAGACCCGAGCAGGCCTTTACCTTGCCCTCCAAAAGATGATTTCCGTGGACAGATGGAGAAGGTGAGAACCTGCCTCAACTTGTTGGCCTCCATCCACCTTATGGAGATTTTATGAACATGGAACGTGCAGGTACTTTGTGTTATTTGCTTGCTTGGTGTTCATAACTTGCCACATTTCATGGGTCACAGGGCAAATGCATTCACATGGCAACAATACAGAGTACAGTGCTAGAACATGGGTATGCATGTGCATTTGGAAAGTAAATGAACAGTTGCCATAGTCCTGTGCATTCCCCTTTTGCAATGCTTCACCAAGTTTATAGTGAAGTGTTGTTAAGCTGCCTCATAAGATAGCGTTGTAAAATTAAGCAAACAGTGAGCACATTTATATTGGCATCCTTCCAGAGAACAGCAAATTTTGACCTCACCTACTCACAGGATCTGATCCTAGGGGACACAGTTTTCACTTTTTCTGCAACCTCCATCCAGACTCCTACCATGCTAATCTTCAACAGGAAATGCCCCACTGATCTAAGTAGGACCAACTTTTCTTCAGCAACTCCTGAAGCAGGACTTCCAAAGCTGCAGCTTAAAAGGATGCCATTCATTGTCCTGTACTTGCTGCAGCCATTTCTAACGCTCAGTACCTGTAGAGCTTTAAGGCAACCAGCAGCCCTTTAAGAGCTAGTGGTGCCAATGAACATGTCCATTACTGCTTCGTCTATTGCAATTTCTTTTCTTCATTCTTTTCTTCATGGGATGTGAGTGCCACTGACAAGGCCAGAATTTGTTGCCCATCCCTAATTGCCCTTGAGAAGGTGGTGGTGAGCTGCCTTCTTGAACCGCTGGAGTCCATGTGGCGTAGATGCACACACAGTGCTGTTAGGAAGGGAGTTTCATGTTTTTGAGCCACTGACAGTGAAGTAATGGCGATATAGTTCCAAGTCAGGATGTTGTGTGGCTTGGGAACTTCCAGGTGGTGGTGTTCCCATGCATCTGCTGTCCCTGTCCTTCTAGGTAACAGAGGTTGTGGGTTTGGAAGATGCTGATAAAGGAGACTTGGTGAGTTACTGCAACATGCAGTCAAGTTCATCAAATGGAAGTTTATTTGCCAGAATTCCACCAATTTTACTGAATGCAGGCATCTGAATACCATTGTTCTCTAATTCCTTGCACATGTTACTTCATGTCCTAATAGCAGAGAGCACTGTCACGTTATAAGATGGGGCTGACCTTGCATTATAGACCAAAGTTATTCATAGCACTACAGATTCAGGGAGCATCCACTTCTACAGCACAACAACCACCCTATCTGCCCCAGACAATATTAGAAAACCACTACAACTACAGAATAAACACAGATTGGGTGACCACTTTGTGGAACACCTCTAATCATTCTGCAAGCATGACTTCGAGCTTCCGGTGGCCCATCGGAGATCCGAATGCCCGGGAGTTCCAGCAACCGGCCAGAATATCAGCATGGATGGCTGTCGCGATGAAGTAAGTAATTATGCATTCATTAAAACTTATTTAAATATTTAAATTAAGGTGCCGTCGCCAAGCAGCGAGGGAACCGCTCTGAGGCACCGCCCCACTCAAAAGAGGCAGGGCCTTCCCGGTGTCGGGGAGCGTGGTGGGCCTCTCCCAGAAGTATTTTTGGGCCTCCCCACTATGGCACCCCCCCCCCCGACATCGGGGGGCTGGTAAAATCCAGTCCTTTGCTTCTCTCTTCACGGATGCTGCCAAATCTGCTGAGTATTTCCAGCACTTTCTGTTTTTATTTCCGATTTCCAGCATCCACAGTATTTTGCTTTTGCACACATTTAATGGTGTCTGGCACATTTCTTGGGTCACTTCAATGTCACAGTGTACCACATGCAATTTCTGCATCTCACTTTCAGCTGATTGGTTCAAATTTCACTTTGCTATGAACAGTGAACAGAAATAGGAGTAGGAATAGGCATAGGCCAAAGAGCCCATTGAGTCTGCTCTGCCATTCAACAAGATCATGGCTAAATTTCCATCTCAACTCCACATTCCGGAACTATCCCCATATCCCTTGATCCCCTTACTACTGATAAATCTATCAATCCCAGCCTTGAATATACTCAATATCTAAGCATGCACAGCCCCCTGGAGTTGAGAATTCCAAAGATTTCATCTGAGTGAAGAGGTTTCTCCTCATCCTAAGTCGCTGACATCCTATCCTGAGACTATGGCCCCTTCTCAGCCTTTACCCTGTCAAGCCCTCTATAAATTTCACACATTTCAATGATCACCTTTCATTCTTCTAAAGTCCAGAGAATATAAGCCTTACTACACTCAATCTCTTCTCATGGCGGCACAGTGGATAGCACCGCAGCCTCACAGCTCCAATGACCCGGGTTCAATTCTGGGTACTGCCTGTGTGGAGTTTGCAAGTTCTCCCTGTGTCTGTGTGGGTTTCCTCCAGGTGCTCCGGTTTCCTCCCACATGCCAAAAGACTTGCAGGTTGATAGGTAAATTGGCCATTATAAATTGCCCCTAGTATAGGTAGGTGGTAGGGAAATATAGGGACAGGTGGGGATGTGGTAGGAATATGGGATTAGTGTAGGATTAGTATAAATGGGTGGTTGATGGTCGGCACAGACTCGATGGGCCGAAGGGCCTGTTTCAGTGCTGTATCTCTAAACTAAAAAATTAGACAGCCCTCTCATCCCAGGAATCAATGTAGAAGAGAACACACCCATTAAAAAAGCAAAAACAGAGTTAAATAAATTGCTTAAATTATTTATTGAAAATGATCTGATCTGCCTTTTTTAAACTACATACAGTTAAAACAAGGTTGAAAATAAAATTTGTAAATTAAAAAGATATTTCACAATGAACTGATGCATTCAACTCACTTTTGCTGCTGCAAACAGTGAACACATTAAGAATAAAGGAAATGTTATCAAAGGCTCAGGAAAATAGTTCTTGCTATGCGGTTATAGGTAGAAAGGAAGGAAGAAAGAACTAACTTGCATTTATATAGCACCTTTTATGACCTCAGGATATCCCAAGGTGCTTTAGGAACATAGGAAATAGGAGCAAGAGTAGGCCATTTGGCCCATCTAGCCTGCTCTGCCATTCAAACAGATCATGGCTAATCATCTACCTCTATGCCATTTTTCTCCACTATCCCCATATCCCTTGATGTCATTAGTATCCAGAAATCTATCAATTTCTGTCTTGGTGCTTAATGATTGAGCTTCCACAGCCCTCTGGGGTAGAAAATTCCAAAGATTCACCACCCTCTGAGTAAAGAAATTCCTCCTCATCTCAGTCTTAAATGGTCTGCCCCTTATTCTGAGACTGTGTCCCCTGGTTCTAGACTCACCAGCCAGAGGAAACATCCCATCTGCATTTACCCTGTCATGCCCCTTAAGAATTTTGTAAGTTTCAATAAGATCACCTTCGAAACTCTCGAGAATACAGGCCCAGTTTCTGCAATCTCTCCTCATAAAACAATCCCACCATCCCAGGGATTTAGAGCCAATTATGTACTTTTAAAGTGTAGTCACTGTTGTAATGTAGGAAAGTAAAGCAGAGGTGGAAATATAGACTGGGGTGTCAGGTTAGTGTGCAGAATGGAGTGGGTAAACCCGCTTTCAATCCATAAGATTCTCAACAGTGCATAGAGAGGACAGAATAAGCCTTTCCCACACTACATCTGTATGTTCCATAAATGTATGGAGTGAACAGGTTGTATCCTTCTTTGATCTCTGTTACCATCACATTCAACATTAGTTGATGGAGTCTGGGACTGAAAGCAGCCTCGAACTAAATTCTACTCTGTTATTTCCGAACACTTTAGTATCTACAATAACATAAATCCTGCAAGATTCTGCTTCCAATGGAGTAGTCTAAATAACTGTCCATATCAATGATCCAACCTGTAAAATAATAAAAAAATGAAACTTTGAGACAGATTAAGAACTATGTAAGCATTGTCACATCAAGTCAAGATTTCTATGCATCCATAATGGTATCGGGTGTGAAAGCTGAACAAAGCATTATTCTCATTGAGAAACTGAGAGTTATTTGGTGTGACACTTTGATCTTGTTTATTTCAGGTAACACAATTCCCATACTTGGTTGTGAAAAATGAATGGCCTTGATTAAAGTGAGTGGGTAAAACAGTGGCAAGTGGAGTTTTAAGTGGGCAAGTGTGACATCATCCACTTTGGACCTAAGAAAGATAAATTGGAGTATTTTCTAAATTATGAGAAACTCGGAACTGTAGAGGAGAAGAGAGATTTAGGAGAAGGTAGTGGTGTAGTGGTAATGTCACTGAACAAGTAATCTACAGGTCCAGGCTAATGCTCTGGGGACACAGGTTCAAATCCCACCATGGCAGCTGGTGGGATTTAAATTCAATTAATTAATAAAAAATTTGGAATTGAAAACTAGTCTCAGCAATAGCACCATGAAACTATCATCAATTGTTGTAAAAACCCGTCTAGTTCACGAATGTCCTTTAGGGAAGGAAATCTGTCATCCTGGTCTGGCCTACATGTGACTCCAGACCCACAGCAACATGGTTGACTCTTAACTGTCCTCTGAAATGGCCTAGCAAGCCACTCAGTTGTTCAAGGGCAGTTTGGGACAGGCAGCAAATGCTGGCCTTGCCAGTGATGCTCACATCCCATGGAAGAATTAAAAAAAAAAGATTTGGGCAGTGTATGTGTGCATAGTTATCATACTCTAGGGGTATATACTCACCTTCTTGGATGATAAATGTGCAGCATGGAGTTGAAAATCAGGTTGGTTCGGTAACAGTTTACTACACTTCAGTGCTGTACTGAGGGACTGTTGAACTGTCAGAGGTGCCTTCTTTCAAATGAGATGTGAAACTAGGGCCCTGTCTGTCCTCTCAGGTAACCATGAAAGTACCCATGACAATATTCAAAGAAGAACAGGCGAGTTCTCCCTGGTGTTCTGGCTGATATTTATTCCTCAAGGAACATTAGTAAAACAGATCATCAGGCCATTTATCTCATTGCTGTTTGTTGCACCTTGCTGTGCGTAAATTGACTGCTATGTTTCCTGCATTACAACAGTGGCTACATTTCAAGAGTACTTCATTGGTTGTACAGTGCCTTGGAGGACATTCTGAGGCGGTGAAAGATGCAATATAAATGGAAGTCTTTCATTCTTTTTACACTTAATGGATCATGTTATAGAAATCTAGCTACCTTTTCTTTCAAAAAAATGCTTTCAAATATATCTTTAAACAGTCTTAGTAACATGTATGATTACTATCATTTCACGGATCAAGGACAGCTCTTGCTTTGCTGCACAAGAACAGTGCACAGCATTACTGAAGTTGGAATAATTGCCCCTTTGATGAATTAATTGGTACTAATGGGAAAGATGAGTAACCAGGAAGCTAGTCCTTTCCTTAACTGAGCAGTTTTTAGCACCATGCGCACCCTATAGTTACACAGAGCTATCGTTCACTAAGATGTAACGAAGCAGCTAACATTGAAATTGAGCACCTTTTGAATGAAACAGGAAAGTGTTTGTATTTCAAGTGCAAGTATCAACTATGATCCCCAGAAGCCATCACTAGGTTCTCCTGCTGTAAAGCAACAGATTCAAGAGTTGGCAAGTAACCGAGAAATAACAGCATTTGTATTAAATTTTAATCTGGGTGTGTGGCAAAAAATGTGATGTTTTGGACATCAGGCTGCCAATTAACATATTGGTAATATGCCACCCCAAATCTAAAGTTTCTTTAAAGAATAATATAAGAATTTTACAGCACAGATTTGTCCCATCTCTCTGAAAAAACTATCCACTTAGACCCATTCACCTACCCTTTCCCCAGACCCTTGAAATTTTCCTTTCCAAATATTTTTCCACTTCCCCTTTAAAAACGAATTGGTTTTGCTTCTGCTGGGGTTCTAATAATCCACTACTTTACAACAAAATTCTCCTAACTTCTCCCTTCATTCTTTTGATGATGATCTTAAATTCATGTTTTGCTACTTTATCCCTAATAACTTTCAAAACTTCTAGCGGATCTCCTCTTAACCTTCTTTGTTGTAATAAAAAGAGGCTCATTCTTTCCTCATTATTAAAGCATCTTATTTCTGCTATCATTTTATAGGATCTCTTCTGCAGCACCCTCTTCATGGCATCGACATCAACTTAAAGTAAGGCACATGAAACAGCGCACAATATTCTAACTGCAGCCTAACTGATAATTAATTTGAACTCTGCCCCATTTCTAAAACCCAGGAATCAGTTTGCTCTCTTTTTTCCCCTTGACTTTATCAACTTGTCCTACCATGTTTAAAGATTTATGCATTTGAACTTCAAAATTTCTCTCCACTACAACTTAAAAATTTACCATTTAGTGTGTATTTTGTCTCAGTCATCCTTCCGGAATTTCTGTATTAAATTTGATCTGATATCTCTCCGCCCAATCGACTAACTTGTCTTTCTGAAGTCGCTTACAGTTACAATAATTTTGCCAGACACTGTATCATGTAGAGGTGAACATATGCAGCAGAACTATTGAAATATTGGGGCTGAATCAGTAACTGTTACAATGCAAACTGGAGAGTCATAAATCTGAAATGTTTCAGAGTTGTCCACATTCAATAGGAAGATTTTACGAGCTATTCAGCTGAAGCAGCACTTTATCAGGGGGCACACCACCCTACCAGAAGAGCAAGACAATTGTCATGACCAGAAGCGCCCATCCGAAGAAACAATTGCACAGTGGTGCTTGACACTTGCCATTACTGCTGAGTCTAGGAGAGGTAAGTCCAGAAACAATGGAAACAAAGCATAAAGCTGTTGGGACCTAAAAGGAGAGGAGACGGAAATGTCAACTGATTTTTTTAAAATAAATAAGGAACTATAGTGGGACTTGCAGGTAAACCTGCAACTACTTGCCAGAAAGGACTTGCAGAAACAATGAATGTACTCCCCCAATATCTATTTCCAATATCTCATTAAAACTGCTTTCTAATCAGACCTGCCAGCACTTATGCAGTGGTATCTGAAATCAAACTCTGACGCAGGTGAACTGTGTCGTATTACAATGTAACCTTTCCGAGTGCGTCTTGAAAACTCTGTATTCCCAGTATCTTCTTGGTGCAGCCAGTCACCTCTTCAATTGACATTCAGAGTAATCGGGACGCCACATCTGACTAATTCCCACTACTGACAGGTGGCTCATCAAGCGTGTTAAAGTGCCTACGGAGAGAGGGTGGTTTGTAGCGCACGACTCTAAACCCTTTTCTCAAATCCAGATCAATTATGCTAAAGACTGAGCACAGATGTAATGTGGTAAAATTTGCTGTAGGACAGTTATATAACGTTGAAAAGAAGCAATATTGCAAAAGTCTTAATGTACATCCACCGGCATTAAAGCTGCTCAAATAACCTTTTATTTTAGAAACGCCTGCGCTTCAGTTAACTGGTTTGTACCCAAATTTTCAATATTATTCAAACCTGGAACACTTAAAGTGAGTAGTTTTTGTAATTAATTTTAAAAATAGGATATTTGTCGTCACAGAAAACCTTGGATAGTTTAACTACAATATCTATAATGGCTGGATATTAGTAGTTGGTGAGTAATGAAGTGTTAAACTGACCAATTTAGATGAAACATTAACAGATTAACATTTAGAAAGGTGCAAAAGGAATTATTAATCACCTATAGGTGTATGGACTGAACAAGAAATACTTAAAACAAAAAATGTTCATGTTGTACCTAAATACAGCAGGTGCTTGTAATTTGACACCTAATGAACCAAGACACCCAAACATCCAAGGGTTAGGGTTATAAAAAGAAAGCCAAATTTCGCCAAGTGTAGGACACAAGGAATAATACAGCCAGTGGTTCAAAGGATGAACAAGAGGTCACAGACCAGCCACTACCATGTATCAATGGGTCAAGCACTGAACTATTGTCACCTGTTCAGTTTTGGACTGGATCATTCAGGTCCTGAGTGTTCTGGACGAAAATTTCTAAAATGTAAACCAACACAGAAAAAAGAAGTTTTCAAATTTTTTTAAAGAAGTCATTTTTTTTGCCCCTTTAATTTTTTTTCATGATGTAAAGGAATCAACTGATAAGGTTAGCAATAACATTTCATCAAGGAACTGGCAGAATTAAAGCCCAGATCCCACTTCTGGAGTTGGCAGAAGTGACAATCATGGGATCTATTTTTATCTTCGCCATGGGGCAGAAACGGGGCGGTGGCACGATGAAACTTGCATGATGATAATTGTGGTATCGCACCTACTGCATCATTCCTGTTGCAGCTCCAGATGCTGCCATTTTGGTGGGATCCTAAAATGGGCACATTGACCCATGCAAAATGGGGGTCCTATGACATCAATAGGACCCTGACGCAATTTTGAAACACCAACAGGTTAGAATGTTCACGGCGCGTTCTCCACGGTTATCACTTTGCATTGAATAGGTTCACCAAGAGTCCTTAACACATACCACTACAGGCCGCTCAAAAAAACCTCTGAGTTAAATTTTAAAGTGATCTTTGTGGAGCCCAATGGAGTGTTTCACTCTACCTGGCCCTGCAAAAAAATCAATTCCTTGGGTACATCACCCTTTGTAGCCCTCAGGAGGGTCATTTATATTAGGAGCACTTCTGCCCCACCCCTTCCCAATTACTTACTGCAATTGGTTTGCCTGTACAGTGGAATACTAGGATCACTAGCAACGCCTCACCCCTCTGACCGATGAGCTGGCACCATTTGTTTAGCATTGGCAAGTTGCCACTTAGTACCTGACTTGATACATTTTTAAAGCGTCTGAGCCACAGAGTAGATAAGTCACACAATTATTGAGATATTCTGCTCACACTTTACTAAAGACATTAATATGAAGGCTTGATTTGGGTTTATACCATCTTGTAGTTTGTTTCTGCTCCGATAGTGGACACCATTAAAGAGACAGTCCACCAACAAGCATTTGCCAAATTACTGTAGCCTCAACGAAAAAGTAAAATGCATATTAGCCAATGCTTTGTAAGAGAATGTGAAAAAAATTAGGAAATATCAATAACTATTTTAACATCACATAAACAAAAGAATGGAATTAACAATTTTAAAATGTCAAAGATACTGAAGGACCGATCTGAATGCCCAATGAAAGTGTTTAACTGGCCTTCTAACCTGATATTTTTGAAGAAATGTGTTCAGAGCTGTAACAGGATGACGGAGCTACTGCAACATGCTGTAAGACAGATTGGTAGAATGTACGATGATAATTGCTATTCACTGCACAAGTAATTCATAATAACGGGCACAACATTGAAGGGAAGCCCTGGAATGAAAAATCAGTGCATTCTGATCATCGGCTGGTAGCTATTGAAAAACTGAAGAAAGAGTCACCCTGGCTCCTCTCGCTCACCTCCTAGTGTCTGGTAATAGAGAGACAGTAGCTAGGCTTCCTTGGCCATGTGAGTGGGGATGCTGTGCAGCACAGGGAGAGAAGCAGAAATAAAAGGGAGAAACTTAGAAACACAATATTAATATTATCTATTAATTTTTATACAAAGGTTAAAACATTTTCTGACTTTCATCTTTCAAAACCTGGAATATATTATCATATGATTGGCCTTACACACCGAAGGAAACACTATACCAACAGTGTTTTCAAGGCTTTGGGTCAGGAATAAATTTACATGGAGTAGATTCTGATTACAGCTGTGCTTCCTGTGAACCTTTCATGTGATTTCTTCAAGTAACCTTCTAAATTATGCAGATAGTTTATTATCTCTACATTGCTCAGTAAAGAACAGATTTTATACAGCTTTTAACATGCTGATCTGACGCAAGTAAAGATCTTCGAACATACGCCCATCACATCCCAGACATCAATCTTCAAAGTGTGACAAGTATAAAAAAGAAAAAGTAGGCAGTCATTTGCTGGAGGTTTCTTAAGGTCAGTGAGGTGAGAGTTTCCAAACACCGTACAATCTGCAAACCTCTCTCATTAAAATGTTGATCGACCTCAGGACCTTTTTAGACTCTTCCCCACAGACAGTACCTGAGCAGTGATCTTAAAGGTCTAGGTGAGCAGTAAAACCTGCACGAGACCTTGATTAAGCTGCAACTGGACAGTTGGATACATTTTCAGCCATCCCATTATGGGAAGGATAGAAAAACAATTGGAGACGTGCAGTATAGATTCATTAAGGACTTACAGTTGAATAAAGGGCATGGAGATTGAGCAGAAGTGTGGGATTAAACTAGGTGGTTCATGTGGAGAAAAAAAAGTGTAACATTTCATGATTCTGCAACTTGTGCTCCGACCCTAAACTACCCATAAATAGGCCACTTCAGTGTTTAACACAGTTTAAAGTGTGGTAGACTGAACAAGGAGAGATTATAAGAACATAAGAAATAGGAGCTGGAGAAGGCCAATCAGCCCTTCAAGCCTGCTGTGCTACTCAGTATGGTCATTATCAATTGCAATGAATTACAATGGATTTCAATATTACACATTGGAAAGAAAATGATCTGTATTACTCCACAATTAACAATTTTTGGGGAGGCGGTGGTGTATTGGTAATGTCACTAGACTAGTAATCCAGAGTCCAGGCTAATGCTCTGGGCACATGGGTTCGAATTCCACCATGGCAGATGGTGAAATTTGAGTTCAATTAATAAATCTGGAATTTAAAAATAGTCTAATGGTGATCATGAAACCATTGTCGTTGATGTAAAAACCATCTGGTTCACTAATGTCCTTTAAGGAAGGAAATCTGCTGTCTTTACCTGGTCTGGTCTACATGTAACTCCAGACCCACAGCAACATGGTTGACTCTTAAAATGCCCTCTGAAATGGCCAAGCAAGCCACTCAGTTCAAGGGCAATGAGGGATGAGCAATAACTTAGGGATGAGCAATAAATGCTGGCCTCGCCAGCGATGCCCACATCCCACAAATGAATTTTTAAAAATAACAGCAAAGGGCCACATGGAGATGAGAAATGTTTATCTTTTATTTCTTTAAATAATACCACTTTTAGAAATTACACAGCATCAAACATTAAATATTTCTTTTTATCAGTTCCTATTTATCTCTGTTGAACATTTGCTTCAGTCATGATTGTGAACGACATTATCAGGAGAACTGACTGAGGGGAGATACTGAGCCCAGCAGTATGAATTAACAAGCACAGTTGAGATGATAAAAAATCATTGAAGCTCTCTGGGTTAATGAGAGTATCTACGGCTCACACTGTCAGACTCCGTGACAAATTCCTCAAACCAATTCTCTAATGCCGTCATCACGGCTACAAATGACCAGAAATAGCAAAAAAGCCAAATGTGTGCAAAACAGTTACTCAGAGTTGCATTTTTAAAGGAAGCTCATTCCAAAACATTCTCCGAGATGCACAGTTGGAAAAAAATGCTGACAATCTCCATAAATTATAAGGTTGTCGTAAAACAGATTCAGAGCTTTCTTTTTACAGCTGTACAATAAGGGAGCTCAGGAAGCTTATAAATTAATATTTAAGGGTATTCCAGTGGCTCAGCAAGTTTATCCATTAAGTAGCTGAACCATATACATAAAATTACATAAGTCTACAGCACAGAAACAGGCAATTTGGCCCAATCATCTATGCCGGCATTTATACTCCATATCAGCCTCCTCCCACACCTCTTCATCTAACCCTATCAGTTTATCTTTCCATTTCTTTGTCCCTCATGCGCTTAGGAAAGTTTCAAGTTCCATCCCAGCCTGTGCTAAAGCCATGCTCAATTGCAACAGTGGTATAGTTCCTAAAATTGGTTTCAATGCCCCTGCTTATGAATGAGAGAAAATAGGCTTGGGTCCCACTCCCAATTGCTACATGATGACCTGTACTGAAAGCGCCTGCCCGTGGATGTTGACGGAGGCCTGGTCTTGGCTCGGTTGTGTTGCCCCCTGCAGCTGAATAGCTTGCTAACTCCCACTGTTGAGGCTCACACATAAATACAATGAAGGTCAGGCAGGGTCCATGACAGGCAGACAATTCATTCCGCCAACTAAACCATCCAAGAGACAAAGAAAAAACCTATCCTGAAGAGTCAGGCCTGCAGAATTGGATCAGGGTGTGGAGGTCTGGATAACTATGTGTGGTCAGATGGACTGGAGAACCTAACCAATCATTCAGCACATTAACAACTTGTATAAAATTCATTGATTTATCCAAACAAAGAAACATATCTTGTATAGATGCTAATATGCTTGGTTTGAACAGAGGAAGTTTGCCCAGTTTATGCAAATGTCTGGACAAATCACATTCTTTGTAAGTGGACTGAAAATAGAACCCCAGAAGTTCCAAATTATTGCATGTTACATTCTTACAGTTCTAGTTAAAACTTTCAAATCAATTAATTTGCAAGCTCTCTGTTTCAATACAATCATTAGAAGTGTCAGTTACAGTTAATGGGCAGACAGGATATTTTTGATAACAACTACAAAACATACGGCAAGATCCAATTTGACACAAATAGTCTCCAACATTTATCGTGCAAATAAAAGCTATGCAGGATTACTATTCCTGCTGCAGCCTTTTGAAGTACAAGGATTTTAATTTATACTAGTGGATCTCCCATTGCATTGCACATAGAAAAGTGAGCAGGAAATTGGTATAAATTGCATACAATTGGTATTATTTATTTTTATATATATATATGATAAAATGTAGATATATATGTTTAGCATTGTTCATAAGAAGTTAGGAATGTGTTTGATAAGGATAAGAAAATTATGCGTTATAATGGAGAAAGCATTTTAGGGTGAAAATTTGTCTGGTTCCTTATTCGGCCCCAGAATTGGCATTGCAACCCAAGGCTGACTTAATTTTGGCTTTGGGCCTGATTTCAATGTTTGGTGAGCTGCCCGAATCATTCGCACCTTCACAGGCAGCTCACCCATTTCAGACAATGGATTTCAGGCTGCTCGCCTCACTGGCAGCCAAGAACGCTGTGGAGCCGGGAGGAGCACTCCTGGTCCTCCTGGATCTATATGAATACAAAAAATCCAAACTCATCTTTTTGATGGTGGCAGATTTCTAAGCCATATCCATGTCTGAAAAACCTGAATGCAGCAGGCCCAACGCCTGCATCATTGAACGCCCCGAAGGGATGGAAAACTGGCATTCGACCCTTCTTTAACACATGACTGCAAATCTGGCAACCGTTTTGCACTTTTACCTTTAAGTTGGCCCTCCATGAAATCAACCATGAATAGAGAAAGAGAGAGACCCTCACTTGTGTATCTTTTGATCAGTGTCAGTTGCCCGTCTGCTGCTGAGAGGAAAAAACAGCTTAAAACACACTGTGCTACGCCAAATGATGATTTTTTTAAATCCATCGTCTGGAAACCTAAATTACATTTTTTTTTTTTAAAAGGTGACTGCAAGAAGCTAAAATGACCACCAAAATTTGCATCAAAATCCTTTGCATTCCATTGCATCGAGACATTGAGAGGGAGTTGAATTGTCTGGCTAGTCCCATCTAGAACAATGACTTGACAGGTTTGGAGTGCTTCACCTGACCAATCTCTGTTAACAAGACATTAATGGCAATCTTGGGACATTAAACTGGTGGAGATAGACTACTCAAAGGTAATCACTTGTACAATGGGTCCCTGATGGAGAGAAGGGAAGTCCTAGACATGAACTAATTAAGTTGCAAGAGGAAATACACATTGAGCCATCGTGCGACAGGCCCATCATCAGTGTGTTTTAAGCTGTTTTTTCCTCTCTGAAGCAGACTGGCAACTGACACTGATCAGAAGATACACAAGTGGGGTTCTCTCTCTCTCTCTTCTCCCCCACCGCCCAGCCACCTGACAAGTTTCAAACCCTTCCTGCTGGCCGTAACCACCTAAGCATCACAGTGGCAGACAGAGACCCCATGAAGGAACTCATCCGCATTGCTTTGTTTTCCCAGGAGGACCACCAAGTCTGCTGGCTATATCTACAAGCTGGAAGGCTCAGGACCACCGAGTTCATCCGGAAGACAACCAAGTCACCAAACCACACATACTGTATACCCCTTTTTATTGCTCCAGATTCTAATCTGACCAATCTATCCTTCCTCAATCTGTAACGTGTGTGTGTGTGTGTGTGTGTGTGTGTGTGTGTGTGTGTGTGTGTGTGTGTGTGTGTGTGTGTGTGTGTGTGTGTGTGTGTGTGTGTGTGTGTGTGTGAGAGAGAGAGAGAGAGAGAGAATGCTGGAGCGTAGTTTATTATTTTACTTAGATCGGTTTAGGTACAATAAAGCTAACCTCTTTATTTGTTAAATTCAAGAAAACCTGTCCAACTGGTTCTTTTATGATGATAGCATGTAAGTAGTGAAACACTCACTGAATTAGCAAGTACATTCACTTTTAAAAACAAATAAACCCTGTTGCCATCAAACAAGGAGAGGGAAAAGAGGGGAGCCCTTCGACCCCTCCTCACCTGATCGTAACAATAGGTTCACTGGGTTATATGTGGTATGAATAATTCTCGGAGTTTATATTAGCAAACGTGAGTTAGCCTGAGGCAGAACAAGTGCAATCCTCTCTCTAATTGTAAATAGACAGGCTTGACAACATTTGGGCTGAACCAATAGTACTTGATAATACATGCTGGCCAGTGATCAATACTGATAAACCCCCACAAAACAAAAACAAAAAGTGGGATCCCCAGAGTGATAATTTTCTGAGTTACCAGAAGAAAGCCTCACATATCAAGTAGTTGAGGGGATGCCACCCACAGTCCATTAAAATGAATGCAAGGAAAATTATGAGCTTGCGAGTAAAATGAATGGTTGGAAAATCACAAAATCCCTATGATTTCCCAAGGTGCTCGGACAGCAGATGAGGTTTTTCATCAATAGTCTGAATATAGAAAACTACCGCCTAAATATCAGTCAGTGTTGGGGGTGAGAATATCTCAATTTCCTACAGCTTTACATGTTGTTACATTATTGCAGATCATTCTTTCAGATGAGACATTAAGCCCCGTCTGCCCTTCAAGAGGACGTAAATGATCCCACAGCACTCTTTCAAAGAAGACTTGGGGAGTCTTGGCCAACATTTATCCCTCAACCAACATCACTAAAACAGATGATCTTGCCATTATCACACTGATGTTTTTGGAAATTTGCTGTGCACACATTGGCTGCCCTATTTCCTAGATTACAACATGTCAAAAGTACTTAATTGGCTGTAAAACACTTTGAGATGTCTGGAGGTCTTGAAAGGTGTTATATAAATACAAGTCTTTCTTTTATCCAATTTCCACAGCACTGTGTAGACTAATAAGTTAATTGGGTTCCAATACTGGAACTAGCCAACAGCACTCTTATAAAGACACATTTTCCTTTAAGCTGTAAATATACCAATTTTACTTCAATTAAAGCACATATGAAGTGAGAATTTAAAATGGTAAAAAAACAAACACCAAAAATTGAAGCATTAACACAGAAACCTGACTAACAAGGTAAAAACTAGCCTGCAATCATACCAGCTCTGTTAAAGAGCTAAGTCTTGAGGAGAAATCAAATTGTATTGAGTAAGTGTATTATCATCCTTTGATGATTCATGGTTTAATCAGGATTATGAAAAGTCAAGTACAAGTACTTCAGTAATTTTAAAAAATAAGTTAAGTACCTCCAAGCAGTATCGCTAATAGAATATTGAAAGGCTTAGGTATCTCTGGCTGTAATTGTAAGATGATAAAGAATAAGGTCAGCGCATTAAATTTTAAATTCATCAGAATGCAGTCAGGAGGCATGATTCTAATCCTACAGGATAGAGATAGTGGAAACAGCCTAAAGCAAGGTGAGGACCATGGAGAATATCTTTTGTAGCAACTGACAATAGAAAAAACCAGCTTAAACAAGTTTGATTGAATAATTAAAGAATCATCGCGTGAGAGACTGAACTCACACCAGTTTCCAGTGCAAAATGGTTGTCATGGTTCCGAAGAGGTCAGCCTAAGGCCTAATTGAAATTGGACCTCGGGTCTCATCTGGGTGAAACCAGCAAGCTATGAATGCTTAGGACTGTTGACCACCTCCATCACTGCAAGTTACTCCTAGGAAAGGGAGGGAGGTAAAGACAATACCCATTTAATTACCTCCCTGCCAAATTTATGAGCATTTTAATATATGTATTTTCCTTTTTTAAAAAAAGTAACTGGTTTCATGTTCTTTGAAATCATGTTTTAAATCTGTGGCATAGTATAAATAGAAAAAGACAATAAGGAAAAAATGTGCCCTCCACAAAGGACATCTAAGACGAAGGCTGCACTCTCACACCTGTACATGTCATGGAGCACATCATGTTGTAGATATTGCAGTGTACTCCGCTGAGTTCAAAGATTGTGAGAGTCTGCCGAAGGCACAAAAGTTCCAAATTACATTCATGGCAGCAGCTATAAAAGTGAACTCCCGAAATAGAAAATAATAGATTGAGAAGCAAAATTTTAATAGCAGATCATAATTCCTAATATTCGAGGCTGTGTAAATTGCACAGGACATGAGAGTGAATGTAAAGAAGGAAGCTATGCAATTAAACCCAACAGTGATGTGCATTAGAACCTTTAGGAGGCTTAAGAAAATGGCACATTGGGCTTGATTTTCAAACTGGGGTCACGATCCTGGTGCTCAGATAATTTCCAGCTACTGGCCCCACGCGCATCTGCGTCACTCACGTGACGCAATCCTTAAATGTAGGTGCCCTAATTGGACCAGTGCCGAGCTCTGCCAGGAGGCAGGAGCTGTCTGCTTAGTAGAATTGTCAGAGGGCAGCCATGATAGGGCCTGCTGCTGCCTTGAAGAAGAGAGGAGGCAGGACATCATAAAACAAATTACTTAATTTCTCATCGCATTGAACCTGATAGCTGTGCACTAACGTACACCAAACTGTTTGGGTTTGGTAATTTGTGCATTGAAAATCATCTTCTGGCCCTCCCCGGGCCGTTAAGCAGATCCTCAAGGAGCTTAAAAGGCCGTTAATTGGAGGCGGGCAGGTTCCCAACTCCCCAGCCCCTGCCCTCGTTTTGAAAATACCAGTGCATCCCGGAGGCATCGGGACAATGACACGCCTGCCGGGAATGCTATTTTCAAAGCGTGTCCGCTTCCATTTCCACCCCCACAGGCAGTTGAAAATCCTAGCCATTATGTGGATAGGTCCTAAATCTGCCATTTATGTCTATTAATGACTATAATGTAGGAATGGAATGGGACCCTTTGAAGTAATTCAAGCACTCAATTTTCACCTAGAGCTTGAATTAGCTCTTTGTCCCTTATTTCAGTATGTTTTGCTCATGAAGTGAGGCCATATTATGACAGCCATGTAGCAGCAGAGTCCTGGGATGGAAGTTACCTTCTTTGTAATCCTGCAGCTAGGTTGATGAATTAAGGGGTTATGGGCCTTGCACAGCTGCTAATCCCATAGTTCCCCTCCCCTAAGAGCGGCAGAAAGATAGGGGATTTGTTTTACTAACAGGCTGAGCAGTACATCAGGCAGCCCAGTGACAAAGTGACAGAGCTCATATTCTTCAGGCAATTATTTAGACATCTGAGCTATCACACTGGGAATATGTGCATGTTGGATGACATGCAGTTGCAAAATGGAAAGAAAGGATACATGATACATGAATCAGTAGCACATCTAATAGACATTCATGCCTAATGGAGACCGATCTAAGCAGGTAACCTGGCCGCAAATTCAGTGCCTTAAATTACATCAGTTAGCCCAGTTGGACATTGCAATGTGCGATATATCAATTGGCAGGTTGGAGTTCCAGTGATCATTGATTGTAAAATTTGGGATTAAGGATAAATAAAGGCATCCAGAACAGTATCCGCTGTGAAACCAAATATGGCAACAAAAACGTATATTTATATAGTGCCTTCAGTGTAATAAAACATTCCAAGGCACTTCACAGGAGCATTATAAAACAAAATATGACACCGAGAGAAAATAGGAAACAATGGGGTGAATTTTGTGCTCCCAACTGAGGCGGATTCAGTGGCTTGGGGGGACCGAGAATCACCATGGACTGTCCGCCACGAAACCCGGCACGGTACCGCAGTGTTCTAATTATGTCAAAGACAGGAAGTACGATGGCGGTGTTGACACCTCAATATGACGGCAACCTAATTTAACTTGCTGAAATGCTGTTTAGCACTAATTTGAATGTAATTATTTCGATTTAATGAATGGTCTGTAGTTTTGCGGCTGACATGCAGCATTCATGTACCTTCAGTTTTGTGACCCTCAAAAGCTGGTGACACCAAGGCATGAGGCCTTGGTGTTGCGAAAGGGAAGGTATCCTGACCATGGCAGCCTAGTGGAAGTGCGGGGTACTGCGGCCATTACTGCGATGCTGATTTAGGGTGTGCAAGGAGGCGGTGTGTATTGGGTGGTTCTGCAAGGGGGTGTGTGCACAGGGGAGCTCTGTGAGCAGGTTGTGTGTATCCGAGGGCTCTGCAAAGGGGGCTCTGTATATCGTAGAGCTCTGCAAAGGGGACTCTGTGTATCGGGGGGCTCTGCAAGGGGGCTGTGTGTATCAGGGGGCTCTGCAAGGAGGCTGTGTGCATCGGGGGCTCTGCGAACGGGCTGTGTGCATCAGGGGGCTCTGCAAGAGAGCTGTGTGTATCGGGGGGCTCTGCAAGGGGGCTGTGTGTATCGGGGGGCTCTGCGAGCAAGCTGTGCATCGGGGGGCTCTGCAAGGGGGCTGTGTGTATCGGAGGGGCTCTGCAAATGGGCTATGTGCATCAGGCGGCTCTGCAAGAGGGCTGTGTGTATCGGGGGGCTCTGCAAGAGGACTGTGTGTATCGGGGGGCTCTGTGAACGGGCTTTGTGTATCGGGGGTCTCTGCAAGGGGGCTGTGTGTATTGGGGGTCTCTGCAAGAGAGCTGTGTGTATCGGGGGGCTCTACAAGAGGACTGTGTGTATCAGGGGGCTCTGCAAGGGGACTGTGTGCATCGGGGGGCTCTGCAAGGGGGCTGTGTGTATCAGGGGGCTCTGCAAGAGGACTGTGTGTATCAGGGGGCTCTGCGAGCAAGCTGTGTGCATCGGGGGGCTCTGCAAGGGGGCTGTGTGTATCAGGGGGCTCTGCAAGAGGACTGTGTGTATCAGGGGGCTCTGCGAGCAAGCTGTGTGCATCGGGGGGCTCTGCAAGGGGGCTGTGTGCATCGGGGGCTCTGCAAGGGAGCTGTGTGTATCGGGGGGCTCTGCAAGGGAGCTGTGTGTATCGGGGGGCTCTGCAAGAGAGCTGTGTTTATCGGGGGGCTCTGCAAGGGAGCTGTGTGTATCGGGGGGCTCTGCAAGAGAGCTGTGTTTATCGGGGGGCTCTGCGACAGGGCTGTGTATCATAGGGCTCTGCAAAGCAGGCTGTGTGTATCGGGGGGGCTGTGCAAGGGTATAGGCTGTGTGTGTTGAGGGGGCCATTAAAGGGTATCATAAATGATGTTGTAATGTGTGTGCTCTCTCACACGGCTGGAAAAGATGGTAGACCAACAATAACCTTTAGCCTTGAGGCACATCAGTCACAAGCAAAGATTGTCAAACATAGTTGCCTAAGCAGGCTCGTCTCTGCATCTGAAGCAAGCTGAAGGCCCCAGGGCACCTGCCATGGATCTCATACACCCTATTTTGACAGTCACGGGTGCCTCAACTTTTCAAGCCCCCTACTTGCCTTCAGGGATGGATTCTCTGGGACAGGGCTACCCACTGAAGACATGGCTTCTGACGCCTGTGATGATGTTATAACTGGAATGGCAGTGGCACCCTCACCATGTCTCACACTCTGTAGTGATACCCAAAACCCAGAAAGGAACGTAGCACTGAACACAGATGGTCATTGACCCTCTTCCTGCACTGGACCCAATTGCGTTGGGTGACCCCATGGCTGCTGACCTTCTCTGCAATCACCAAGGCTTGCTTGGTCAGGCAGGAGGACGTCATCTTGCCATCACTGGGGAAGAGAACCTTCTGCCTTTCCCTTGCAGCCTGCAGGAGAATCAGCAGGGAGGCATCACTGAAGCATGGCGCCATCCTTGCTCTGACCTCTGACATCCTCTCCAGTCTTCCTAGAGGGAATAATTGTTGAAGTTGACAGTGATGGGAATTTCTAAATGGATTAGCTAAATAAGCTTCTGTGGACTGCAAGGAAGGAGTGAATGCAGGCTTTTAAAGATGGCACTAACCCCGGCGTCAGTTGACACCACGCTCAGCGTCTCGCCTGCCAATCCCGCCACATGATTGGGGGCGACTGCCGCCTTCATTATGTTAAATGGCTGCCCATTGCGTAATCATGGCGGTGCGGCGGCACACATGACACATGGGACTGCCATTTTCCGCGCCCGCTGCCAGTCCTGATGGTGGGTTCATTAACTTCAGCCCAGTTGGTCACATGACCAAAAACTTGGTCAAAGAGGTAAATTTTAAGAAGTGTCTTAAAGAAGGAAAGCAAAGTGGAGAGACGGAGAGATTAAATCAGTAATTTGCAACCTCAGTGTTACATTTCAGCCCGAGATGAGCTTCCGATTTCATATTCATGCTATCACTAACACCGCCTATTTCCACCTCCATAAGACCACCATCAGACTTCACCACTGTCTCAGTTCATCTGCTGAAACCCTCATTCATGCCTTCATAACCTCTAGTCTTGACTATTTCAATGCGCTCCAGGCTGGTTTCCCACATTCTACCCTCCATAAACTTGAGGTCATCCATGTCTTACCTTGCACCAAGTCCCGTTCACCTAAATGTAGGGAGGAAACTCTGGAGCTTAGGGCCTAGACAACTGAAGACACGACCACCAATGGTGGAGCGATTAAAATTGGGGATGCTTGAGAAGCCAGAATTAGAGGAGTGCAAGTATCTCAGAGGATTGTGGGACTGGATGAGATGGTGGGGGTGGGGGGTGCGAGACCATGGAGGGATTTGAAAACAAGGATGAGAATTCTAAAATCAAGACGTTGCTTGACTGGGAGTCAGCGAGCACTGTGGTGATAGGTGAACGGGACTTGGTGCAAGCTAAAACATGGATGACCTCAAGTTTATGGAGGGTAGAATGTGGGAAACCAGCCAGGAGTGCATTGAAATAGTCAAGTCTGGAGGTGATGAAGGCATGAATGATGGTTTCAGCAGCAGATGAGCTGAGACAGTGGCGAAGTCGGGTGATGTTATGGAGGCGGAAATAGGCGGTGATAGTGATAACACGAATATGAAAGCGGAAACTCATCTCAGGCTGAAATGTAACACCGAGGTTGCAAATGGACTGATTTAATCTCAGAATGTGGCCAAGGCGGGTTACCAGATTGCACAAGTTCCTTAATTTATAGGTACTTGAATAGTGGATTTCTGCATTATGATACTACAGGTATTGCAAGAACAATAATATTGCTAATAAAGGATGACATGCATGCTCAGTCAGAAACAGCTGCAGAGGCACGTCTGTATTTACAAAGGTGAGGAATTGAACATCCCAATCAGTTAAGACTGAAACTTTAAACCAGATAGTCACGGGTCGCATTACTGGGAGAATTAACTTGGAGGTTACTGATTGCTGCCGTGTACAAGAGCTGAATAACATATGAAATGGCAAAAATCACTGAAACAAGCTGATGATAAATCACCTCCTCACTCTATTAGACTCCTCAACTTCTAACCTAGTCCCCCAATGATTTCCTCAGCATTCCCAGAATGTTCGAAAGAATGGAATAAAATCTAACTAAAAAATTAGCCAGAGTTCTTTCTAATTGTACAACAAGGAGCATGAATGGAAAGACAGGGGCATCATAGACACAAAGTGGGTATGTCTCATGGGCCACATATCAAATTTAAATCAATGTTAGCATCTGAAGTTATTAATATTAATAGATCTCTGTTCTGTTTCGGCATTTAGTCACCAATGAGGCAAAAGTGCTAATATATTCCTTTCCAAATATCCAGCCACACAAAATTTAAACAAGATAAACGAAGAAGAAGTAGAACCACAAATATAAATTGCTGATACTTCAGAGACCAGATCGGCAGGCATGCAGACCCAGGGCTGCAGGTTGGATGTCTTTACATGAATACATAATGATCAAAATAAATCAGTGATGGTGACCAAGATCAGCAGTGAAACAATTCACTTTGGATTAAACAGATAGTACTTGGAGCAAGGAATGTTCCTTTACATTGTTGCCATAATCTCGGAGTTAGCATATTGTGTTTTGCCAGAGATCAGCTGGGGTTAGTTCAGGCTGCTCATCATTTTCCACAGCTGTAGTGTTGTGAAGTGTGTATCACTGTCTGGTACTCTCACCAGACTGCTTCTGAACTATAATTTTTCGATGTTCCTGACAAAATTCCCTTGCGATACAAACCTCCTGAAGGGAACAATCTGTTGTTCACTGTGAAAATATGGCAATAAGTTCCCACTGGTATTAAATGTATAATTCTCCTGAAATAGGTTCTTTTGAAACTGACGCAGAGACAACATTCTGTCAATCATTGGTTGAGATATTGGGCTCTTGCCCGTGAATCTTTTGTGTAAAAGGTCTCCTGAGAAAGGTTTTTTTTTCTCACCGGGAGTGCCATACATTTTGCCTGATTCCAATTGCTAGGCTACAGTCTGCCTGAAGATACACCTGGGAATGGAACACTGTTAGACCATATTGTATATGAATTGATACTTCCAAGAAAATAAAAGTCACATGCCACTGGTGAGAATCTGTCGATACCACCCTGATACAAAGGGATGAAAACGATATCTTAGGGTTGGGTGCAAACATTTAAATGTCAATTTTCTGAGTACAAGTTATATTGGCGCACTTCCCTTAATTGGTCTAGACAAGTTGATTTGGAAGTAAATCATTCACAATACATATTAATTGGATACAGTAGCATAGTGGTTATGTTCCTGGACTAATAATTCAGAGATGTGAGCTCACATCCCACCATGGAAGTTGGGAGATTTAAATTCAATAGTTAATGGAATCTGGAATTTTAAAAAAAATTCTCAATAATGGTGACCAGAACACTAGCAGATTATCATAAAAATCTATCAGGTTCCCTAATATCCTTTCAAGAAGAAATGCATTACACAGACTGGCCTACGGGTGACTCCAGGCCCATAGCAATGTGGTTGACTTTTAACTGCAATCTGAAATGGCCTAGCAAGCCACTCAGTTATATCAAGCTGTTACAAAAAAGCATATCATGAATAAATCTGGACAGCATTTTTTTTAATTCTTTCATGGGATGTGAGTGTTGCTGGAAAGGCAAGCATTTGTTGCCCATCCCTAATTGTCCTTGAGAAGGCATCCAATTCGGACATGTCAAAAGGTACACCCAGCACAGTCAACCCTGCAAAGTTCTTCTCACTAACATCTGGGGACTTGTGCTAAATTGGGAAAGCTCTGCCAGAGATTAGTCAAGCAACAGCCTGACATAGTCATACTCGCAGAATCACCAAGACTACTTTGGTAGCACTGTTATTGACTGAGCTGGCCATGTCCTGAAGAACAGAGCTGCCAGACTGGGCCTGTGGCAGGAGGTGAGAGAAGCAACATGAGAGACAAACCTACACTTGACCTCGTCCTCAGCAAACTAATTGTCACACATGCATCTGTCCACGACAGTATAGGCAGGAGTGACCATCACACAGTGCTTGTAAGTTCCATATTTATACTGAGGACACCATCCATCATGTTGTGAGGCACTACCACCGTGCTAAATGGGATAGATTCAGAACCGATCTAGTGGCTCCAAACTGGGCATCTATAAGGTGTTGTGAGCCATCAGCAGCAGCAGAATTGTATACTTATACAATGGCCAAGCATTACCAACAAACCAGGCAACTAACCATGGTTCAATGAGGACTGTAGGAGAACATGTCAGGATCCATACTAGGCATACCTAAAAATGAAGTGCCAACTGAATGAAGCTACAACATAGGACTACATGTATGCTTATCAGTGGAAGCACCATGCTATAGACAGTGCTAAGTGATCCCATAACCAATGGATCAGATCAAAGCTCTGCAGTCCTGCCAGATTTAGTTGTGAGTGTTGGTGGACGATCAAAAAGCTAATGGGAGGAGGAGACTCCGCAAACATCCCCATCCTCAATGATGGTGGAGCCCAGCATCTGAGTGCAAAAGATAAGACTGAGGCATTCACAATCATCTTCAGCTAGATGTACCAAGTGGATAATCCATCTTGGCCTCCTCCTGAGGTCTCCACCATCATCGATGCCTGTCTTCAGCCAATTTGATTCACTCCATATGATACCAATAAATGGTACACTTGATACAGCAAATCTCTGGGATCCAACAACATCCTGGCTACAGTGATGAAGACATGTGCTCCGGAACTAGCCGCATCTCTAGCCAAGCTGTTCTAGTACACCTACAAGGTTTGCACCCACCCGACAAAGTGGAAGATTGTCCAGATATGTTATGTCCACAAAAAGCTGGATGAACCCAATACAGCCAATTACCACCCCATTAGCCTACTCTCAAATATCAGAAAAGTGATGGAAGGTGTCATCATGCAGCACTTACCAATAACCCACTCTCACCAAGGCCTATTTGCGTTCCGCCAGGATAATTCAGTTCCACACCTTGTTACAGCCTATGCCAAACAAAGACGAAAGAGGTGAGGTGAGAATGACTGCCCTTGACATCAAGGCAGCATTTGACCAAGTGTGGCACCAAGGAGCCAGAGCAAAGTTGACATCAATGAGGATCAGGGGAAAACTCTTCACTGGCTGGAGTCATATGTAGCACAAAGCAAAATGATTGTTTTTGTTGAAAACCCAATCAACTCAGCCCCAGGACATCAGTGCAGGGGTTCCTCAGGGCAATGTCCCAGATGCAACCATCTTCAGTTGCTTGATCAATGACATCCCACCATCTTAAGGTCAGAAGTAGGGAGGTTCGATGATGATTGAACAGTGTCCAGTTCCATTCACCTCCCCTCAGATAATGAAGCTCAAATAATGTGCTCAAACAGCAAGACCAGGACAACATTCAGGCAAGTAGCATTTGTGCCACACACGTGTCAAGCAATGATCATCTCAAACAAGAAAGAGTCTCACCACCTCACCTTGACATTCAATGGCATTACCATCATCCCACTATCAACATGCCAGCATCAGAAACTTAACTAAACCAACCACATAAATACTGTGGCTATAAGAGCAGATAGTCTCCAATTTCACGACTCACCTCCTGACTCCCCAAAGACTTTTCACTACTTAGAAAACACTAGTCAGGAGTGTGATGGAATACTCCCCACTTGCCTGGATGGGTGCAGCTCCAACAACACCCAAGCAGCTCAAAACCACCAGGAAAAAGCAGCGCACTTGATTGACACCCCATCCACCACCATAAACATTCATTCCCTCCACCACCGGCACACTATGGCTGCAGTGTTTACCATCTGATAATGCACTGCAGCAACTCGCCAAGTCTTCTTTGACAGCACCTGTCAAATCCATGACCTCTACCACCTAGAAGGACAAGGAGCACCACCACATCCAAGTTCCCTCCAAGTCACACACCATCCTTACTTGGAAATATATCACTGCTCCTTCATCAGCACTGGGTCAAAATCCTGGAACTTCCTATCTGACAGCACTGAGAGAGTAGCTTCAGCACATAGACTGCAGCAATTCAAGAAGGCAGCTCACCATCATCTTTTCAAGCTCAGTTAGGGATAGGCAATAAAGGTTGGTTTTACCAGCAAGTCCCACATTCCTTGAATAAATAAATAAGAAGATGCTTGATTATTTGAAGTTGGAATTCAAACATTTACACCTTTGGGTCATTCTCCGTCCAGAAATGATGTGGGTTCCACTGGCGATAAGGTGGCACTATCTCAGTGACCTTCTCCAGCCACGTATCCCACCTGTACCCTCAGCTTCCATGACACTTGATGACTGCTTGTGACATGTGAAGTGTGACAGATAAAATATCCTTTAGATGCAAGAGGTCCAAAAATACACAGGTGGCATATCCAACAAAAGTGAAGGGATAAAGGCCCGCCACCACTGACAGCACCAATGTTTGCAACATCTGGGATCAGGACCATGTAAAGCAAGATTCGGACCCTTGGTGGGGGTCGGGGGAGGGGGTGGGGTTGCAGTTGCCCTCACTCAATCTGAATAGGCTTCATTATTAAGAATAACTGGCCAGCCTTCCACAGGCTCTTTTGTGGGTTGGTCTCCCTTATCTTTGCAGCTTCAAGCCCAATCCTGGCTTGGACTCGTCCAACCCCGTCAATGGGGTCTGACCACTTGCACTGGGACTGAAGGGTACGTTTCTTCTCACCAGCATCCAACTTATACAGGACCCTATGTAGCCTGAGGGTCCTTCTCCAACTATCAGAATCTCACAGCTCTGTTTCCAGACTGGCCACCAACACTCAATCTCTTGACTATTTCTTTGGTCCAGTGGTTATTTCTCCTGGCTCTAGATTCTATTAGCTTACCAACATGGAACTATTCAACTGCTATGACAAGACAGTGACTTTGCCGCAGTAGCTCCCACTTCCATCATCATGCTCATTTAATGACACAGTTGCGACAGCACTAAACCTCTACTAGCAAAGTGACGGCTAAAGACAGAAAATAAATTCTACACCAGATTTTCATTCCTTTTTGTTTCATTATTATAGGGGATAAAAGTGAACTCTATTAACCTCAAATAAACTTCAAATTAAATTGCCTTTATCTTGGTCAAATAAGAATTGATTTCAACTGTATTCTTTTATTAATCATTCTTGTCAGCAACTGGGATCAGTCAGCCATAGATTTGGTGTTTTGACACTCACTTCCCATCAAATATATCATATTCACAATAAGCAAACATTTCAGGGCCAAGCCATGCATTTTCTTTCCTGGCCTTCACAGCAGACAATCACTCTATGCTAATCTCCTATTGTGAGCACACAGCAATCTTACACAGGTTGTATTTGTTTGTGCATCCGTGTGCATGTTTGGAAAAAGAGGAGATTTTGTAACATAACTGCTTCTGGCCAATAGCACCTTCAAAATCCCAAGATGCCTGGGTCTGTATCAAGAGCTTGGACTGATCAGAAAGTCTCCTTTCTACAGTTACTGACTAATCCCAGGCTGGAACATGGGGATAAGCCACTTCCAGGTAACATGCTTCAAACTGTAGCTTTCTAAAAATAAGAGAAAAAAGCTACTAAACCTCACTCTGATGAGCCTAATATTTTTGCCAGCACTGTCTGTATACTTGAAGATAAACTATTTAGAAGGGAAGTGGCTGATGAAAGGTAACACGGGAAAACTACATCTATTGTTTTCTTCCAGATACTGATCTGTGTAATTCCAGCATTTCCATTTTTATTTTCGAAGAGTAGTTCTCAAGAATTCAATAGCATGGAAATTATTATGGGGAAACCCATAAGCAGAGGGAATGTGCTTTGGAGTGGAAACCACTTTTGGATGGATTGTTGTAAAGAGGATTAGTTGATATCAACTTATTTTGGCCAAAACCAAATAAATAGTCAGTGTCATGGAAAATCATACCAAGCAGAAAATGAAGCTCATATATTGTGCCCACACAAAATAAACTTTTTGAAAATATTAAGGATCGAGTCTGATTTCAGCTGAGATTGATTCTGGCGGTACTAAATCACCCAAATGAAATGAGTTTGATCTGAACTTAGTTTTTCACAGCACAGCACAAAATTCACTGTGTTTAAGAAAGGGAGATACATTAAATTCAGCAAGAATTTAGTAGTGATCTCACTCTATTTACAAGGATGTTTAATGTCGGAAATGAAAATGTTTCTTTGGTACAATAGAAGGTGCTTTTCTGAGACAATGATCAAATTATATGGTTTCCCCCTTCTTAATTATGGGGCTACCAGAGTGTCTCTCCAGTCTTACAGGACTATTGCTGCAGTCAAAGCAATTGCAATGGTGTCATGGGATTCACTGCACTGACAATGCGATTGGATGCACAGGACCTATTTACACACCCATGGGACAGGAAACATATTAACATACTAGTTTGGAATACAAGTTTATCAGTACCAACTGCACTAGCACAATTTTGATGAAAATTGATGAATTAAACAAACAAAATTAACGAGTAATTAATGAATTTAATGAAGAGATATATTACTTCTCTATAATAAAAGATAAGAGTAAGTAACAATTCAAAATCAATGAGGGACTAATTGAGTTTTCTTCCTGGAGTCAAATCAAATAGCCTGAAAGTAGTAATCAGGAATGATTGATTGGTAGAAGAAAGAGTTCACCATGAGAGCTGTCCACCTCTTATAAGATCTCAGTTTATTTCATGCATGTATTTTAAAATAAACTCATTCTAAGTATAGGTGATTAATCTAACATACCATCAGAATCTTATATCTTAATAGACTTCAATGGATTGCCATTTCTGGTCAATTAAATGCAATGAGGAGCAACAGGAGAAGGATCATAGATTTTCTCTTGGTAAAATGCCACATAAAATACTCATCTTATTTTCATTCAGTTCTGACAAAGGTTATTCTCTTGAAACATTAACCTTGTCTTTCGGTGTCAGATGCTGATGAGGCTTGCTGTGCATTGACAGGATGTTTGGTTAGAATTCATTTTATGGCACTCAGGCTAATTTGGGCTGCTGAAATTTTAGGATTTTCAACATCAGCAGATCCATGTTATGGCAAACCAGATCCCAGAATTTGTTTTGGAAATGTAAAGCAAAGCAAAACTTGACATAGAAAATGAACAACTGGATTCAAAAAATGGCAAAGGAAGTTGCAGAATTGGGCACCAATACATGTTAGTGTGCTGCTCTGAAGGTGTGAACTTTACCCTCATCGGTCATTTAGACCAGATTTGTGCCTCATCACATTTACTGGCCATGCCTGGAGCTGACCTACTGCATGTGCAATGGGGTGTCTAGTTTTGCACAAGTGTTGGCAGGAATGGTCCTGTTGATGGGAAGCATGATTCAGTTTAAAATCTTTTCTAATAGTATCTGGTGATGTTGTTAGTGAGGACTATCAATGATTTCAAAAGGAAATTAGATGGGCATTTGAGGGAAACAAACTTGCAGGGATATGGGATAAAGCAGGGGAATGGGACTGATTGGATTGCTCTAAAGAGAGCTGGCATGGGCTCAATGGCACAGATGGCCTCCTTTTGTTCCGTAATGACTCTGTGACAAATAGGTGATCTTCTCAAGATATCATTGCTGGGCAAATATACTGCTAGCAATAAGAAAATAGCAACGGGTGGAACAGACTGCCAACTAGAATAGGGTAGAGACTGCATAAAAGGATCTGGAGGATCTTATAGGAGGCATACAAAAATGCAAAATGAGGAACAGTGTAGAAGTGGAATAAATGTAGACAATTTGACTAAGTTGTCAGGGAGGTTGGGGAAAAGTAGGCATTGACAGATTAAACTTGGTATTCGAGGTGGAGGTAGATTATTTCCTGTTCCAGTTGTCCATATTTACACACTTCATAAAAATAGTAACAAAGTTACACCTTTCCAAGGTTTGGACCAAATAGATTTTCCTTAACATTGAGCAATTACTAAGCAAATAAAAGAAAAATATATATGCAGATTGAGCCTGCAGCAGATACAGTTCCACAGCACAGTGTGGATTAACTCTGACAGCTAAAACAGTGTAAACTTTAGATGTGGTTGAAAGTCTCATCCCTTGTTATATACTGCTGCGCAGGTTATTTTTTATTCGTTCATGTAATATGTGCATCGTTGCAAGGCCGGCCTTTGTTGCCCATCCCTAACTTCCCTTGAGAAGGTGGTGGTGAGATGTCTTCTTGCAGTCTACTTTTGTCCACAGTGCTATTAGGAAGAGAGTTCCAGGTTTTTAACTCAATGACAGTGAAGGAACAGTGATATAATTCCAAGTAAGGATGGTGTGTGGCTTGGTGAGGAACTTGGAGGTGGTGGTGTTCCCAAGCTGCCCTTATCCTTTTAGGTACCAGAGGTTGCTGGTTTGGTAGGTGCTGTCGCAGGAGGTGTGGTGAATTGCTGCAGTGCATCTTGTACATGATACACACTGCGGCCACTGTATGCAGATGGATGTTTGCCTCCAGGCTCGGCACCAGCAACAGTGAATCTTCTCAGGGGCTGGCGGCGAAGGCATGGGCAGGGGCTACATGGAGGAGCAGGGCAAGGTAGTCGGGGATGGAAGGGTGGGCCGATTGGGTGCATCGAGGAGAAGGGCAGGGTGGGGCGAAACATCTGGGTTGTTGAATGGTTGATGTTGATGGTGAAGATGCATATTGTCGACTGTGGGGGTGGTGGGTGGATTAGATCAGTACAGTGTGAAGATATTTGGCAAGGGTCTAAAGGGAGGGATGAGTGCTGTCAACATCAGGGAGCTGTGGGACAAATTGAGGGTACCAGCTAGCAGAGGGAATGGTCACAGTCAATGCGGGCAAATGGATTCTATAGCGGGGGAAGGTCAAGACTAGTGAGTTGGTATTCAACAGCTTCATATGGAGGGGAATGGGACTCGGCAACAATGGTCAGTTTAACGTGAGGAAGTTCAAGGATAAGATACGGCATGTCGATAGGAATGGGAGTAGGAATGGTTGGGAGGGATGTCTTGAATAAATTGATGATTACACTGTGCAAGGTAATGGGGGGAGACTCAATGGTAACGGAGGGAAGGGTAATGGTAACAGTGGGTGGGTCAAGGGTGATAGGCTCAAGCTGAAAGTTTGTCGGAGGAGGTTGAAAGGTGGGGAAACTTACCCTGAATTCCACATGCACCATTTTCCCCAATGAAAATGGAAACCACGTGGACACTCAAGGAGAGCAAGGAAAATGGCAGGACGCAAACGACAGTGGGTGTGTCTTCTACCAGGCTGCAATTTGAAGGCAGATATAAGGGAGCTGATCATTGCCTCAATGTTTCAGCTCACTGGCAACAGAGGGCTGAATCGCCATGTTCTCGCCATGTTCAGAAGAGCTGCAGCGACATGGGTCTCATAAACCCAATTTGTCTAGTACCATGGGAAGAAGAGTAAAAACAGAGATTAAGGGGGGATCTTTTCGCTCAAATCATGATGCCTGAGCGCCAGTAATAAGCAGAACAAGAAGGTGAGGATGCTCCGAATAATAACATGCAGTAACGTAGAAACAGAAAATAGGAGCAGGAGTAGGCCATTCGGCCTTTCGAGCCTGCACCGCCATTCAATACGATCATGGCTGATCATCCAAACTCAGTGCCCTGTTCCCGCTTTTTCCTCGTATCCCTTGATCCCTTTAGCCCTAAGAACTATACTTAACTCTTTCTTGAATATATTTAATGATTTGGCCTCAACTGCTTTCTGTGGTAGAGAATTCCACAGGTTCACCACTCTCTGGGTGAAGAAATCCCTCCTCCTCTCAGTCCTAAATGGCTACCCCATATCCTTAGACTGTGACCCCTGGTCCTGGACTCTCCCGCATCTAGTCTATCCAGTCCTGTTAGAATTTTGTAGGTTTATATGAGATCCCCTCTCATTCTTCTAAACTCTAGCGAATACAAGCCTAATCGACCCAATCTCTCTTCATACGTCAGTCCTACCATCCCAGGAATCAGTCTGGTGAACCTTCGCTGCACTCCCTCCATAGCAAGATCAGATAAGGAGACCAAAACCACACACAATACTTCAGATGTGGTCTCACCAAGGCCTTGTATAATTGCAGCAAGACATCCTGTACTCAAATCCTCTCGCTATGAAGACCAACATACCATTTGCCTTCTTCACTGCCTGCTGCACCTGCATGCTTACTTTCAGCGACTGGTGCACAAAGACAACCAGGTCTCGCTGCACCTCTCCCTTTCCCAATCTATCGCCGTTCAGATAATAATCTGCCTTTCTGTTTTTGCCACCAAAGTGGATAATCTCACATTTATCCACATTATACTGCATTTGCCATGTATTTGCCCACTCACTCAGCCTATCCAAATCACACTGGAGCTTCTCTGCATCCTCCTCACAGCTCACACTCCCATCCAGCTTTGTGTCGTCTGCAAACTTGGATATATTACATTTAATTCCCTCATCTATATCATTAATATATGTGTGAATAGCTGGGGTCCTAGCACTGATCCCTACGGTACCCCACTAGTCACTGCCTGCCACTCAGAAAAAGACTTGTTTATTCCTACTCTTTGTTTCCTGTCTGCCAACCAGTTCTCTATCCATGTCAGTACCTTACCCCCAATTCCATGTGCTTTGATTTTGTACGCTAATCTCTTATGTGGGACCTTATAGAAAGCCTTCTGAAAGCCCAAATACACCACATCTGCTGGTTCTCCCTTATCTATTCTACTAGTTACATCCTCAAAGAATTCCAGTAGATTTGTCAAGCATGACTTCCCTTTCGTAAATCCATGTTGACTTTGTCCGATCCTGTCATTGTTTTCCAAGTGCTCTGCTATTACATCTTTTATAATGGACTCTAGCATTTTCCCTACTTCTGGTCTATAATTCCCTGTTTTCACTCTACCTCCTTTTTTAAATAGTGGGGTTATATTAGCTACCTTCCAATCCATTGGAACTTTTCCAGAGTCTATAGAATTTTGAAAAATGACCAGCAATGCATCTACTATTTCAAGGGCCACTTCCTTAAGTACGCTGGGATGTAGATTATCAGGCCCTGGGAATTTATTGGCCTTCAATCCCATCAATTTCCCTAACACCATTTCCCTATTAATACTGATTTCATACAGTTCCTCCTTCTCACTAGACCCTATGTTCCCTAACATTTCTGGGAGGTAATTTGTGTCCTCCTTTGTGAAGACAGAACCAAAGTATGTATTTAATTGGTCTGCCATTTCTTTGTTCCCCATTATAAATTCCCCCATTTCTGACTGTAAAGGACCCACATTTGTCTTCTCTAACAACAACAAGAAATGCTGGATTCACTCAGCAGGTCTGGCAGCATCTGTGGAAAGAGAAGCAGAGTTAACGTTTCGGGTCAGTGACCCTTCTTCGGAAGAAGGGTCACTGACCCGAAACGTTAACTCTGCTTCTCTTTCCACAGATGCTGCCAGACCTGCTGAGTGAATCCAGCATTTCTTGTTTTTGTTTCAGATTTCCAGCATCCGCAGTATTTTGCTTTTATTTTGTCTTCTCTAATCTTTTTCTCTTCACATATCTATAGAAGCTTTTATAGTCAGTTTTTATGTTCTCTGCAAGCTTACTCATACTTTATTTTCCCCTTCTTAATCAATCCCTTTGTCCTTCTTTGATGAATTCTAAACTGCTCCCAATCCTCAAGTTTGCTGCTTGTTCTGGCCATTTTATATTTCTCCTCCTTGAATCTAATACTATCCCTAATTTCTTTTGTAACCCACGGTTGAGCCATCCTTCTTGTTTTATTTTTGTGTCAGACAGGAATGAACAATTGTTGTAATTCATCCATGCGCTCTTTAAATGCTAGCCATTGCCTGTCCACTGTCAACCCTTTAAGTAACGCTCCCCAATCTATCATAGCCAACTCGCACCTCATACCTTCATGGTTTCCTTTATTTAGATTCAGGACCCTAGTCTCGGAATTAACTCTCTCACTCTCCATCTCAATGAAGAATTCTATCATGTTATGGCTGTTCTTCCCCAGGAGATCCCGCACAACAAGATTGTTAACTAATCCTTTCTCATTACACAATAGCCAGTCTAGGATGGTCTGTTCTCTAGTTGGTTCCTCAACGTATTGATCCAAAAAACCATCATGTACGCACTCCAGGAATTCCTCCTCTACAGTATTATTGCTTAACTGCCTTATCGAAGACGGGCACATTATCGCAACCTCAGGACAAGGACAAATTACCTTCAAATGTCAGAGAGGCAATGCCAGAGATGGCATGTGAAATAGTCACACAAATTTAGGCAGTCCTGGAAATGTGCAAATGGAAAAACTTCCCCAAAAACCACATGTTTACTGGAATGTTTAAGCAGCACTGCTACCAAGAAAAGACAGGCTGTAACAATTTTTTAGGATTCCTGAATGAATGAGAGAGATGCATGTGTGTTTTCCTGTACCTACTCTTCTCTCTAGTCCCTTTTAATGAAATACTCTTTTTAAAAAAAAATCGCATTTTATTCGGCTGGTTGTGGAGGTGTCATGAGGACCCCACTTGCCAAGAATGAGGCATATTAATTTTGTCATATGAACATTGTTGAGGTGACTTGTTTAAAGAGATCAGCAGTGGCTGGAAAAAAATTTGCATTCGAAGAGACAGTCGATTAGGAAAAGACAATGGGAACTGCTGACTGATTCGATTAACAGAGATTGCCCTGGGCAATGGTGATCCACAACTTGTCGGTGTAATAGACAGCACTACACCACCCACATCCCCCACCGCCCACCCCCCGCCCACCCAGAGCTTTGGAATCACAAACGCAGGAGTTTGTTAAAAAAGCAAGTCACATGACTAACCTGTTGGCCCAGGTCTGGTTTTGAACTGCTCACAGGACAGCTTGGGTCAGACGGCAGATTGCAACTGAATTGGAAGGAGACAGTCTCGCTCTCTCTCTCACTAATCTCTGGATCCACTGAAGTCACTTAAACCTCGAGAGAGAAAAAACTCCTACATCGAAACAAGTTTTAAAGCGTGCACTGGGCCCCAACGAAAGGGCAAGACTTAGCGGCAACTAAAGACACCACATCGAACTCAAAGGACCGTAAATAGAACCCAGCTATTGCCTCAAACTTTTCCCCTTTATTCTTTCTCTATCTGCGTGTGTGGTTATTGCATATGCATGCTAGCGTGGTCACATTGCGTATTCGTAGTCGTTAACCAAATTAGAGTTTAAGATTAATAAAGTTCCACCTTTCTTGTTTAAGTCTAAGAAAACCTGTCTGATTGATTTCTTTGCCTTAAAAGAGACGAGTTTTTGGGGCCTCGCCGGGGGTGATCAGTCGGGCCCCAGCGAGGCAAGGGGAGTTGATTGGGGGGGGGTGCGGTGGGGGGGGTGGGTGCATGTTTCGCATTGGGAGTGGTTGGGGCATCAGATGCGGCCCACCATTGGGCACAGGGTGCCTGATCAAGAGGTCGTCCCCACCCAGGCCGGCAGTAGGCCCGCCTACTTTTTACAGGCGGCTTTTTTCAAGCCTGGGCCGCCAGCCTGGCAATGGTAGAATCCCCATGGCGGTGGGCGGAGGCCCTTAAGTGGCCATTTCTCGCCACTGCCACCTCATGTAAAATGGCGGCAGAGGCGGGAATGGGTCAGGAAGGGCCCTCCGAGCCTCCCACTCCATTTTACGCCCACCCCCCCACCCCCCCGCCTCCCTGCCATCATCGCGCTCTTTGTAGGGGGGGCGGGTGGCGTATAATTCCGACCTTAATCTTAGTTTATACTGAGATCAACAGCCAGAAAGTGCCTGGGGCATTCTGAGCTACTACAGATTCAAATTCACTTGTTTTGGTGCTACAAGAAATGCCAGATTTAAAAAGGCCAATTGAAACCCAGAGGAAAGTAGGTGGCAGGGGCCATGTGTTTTTTGACTCTGTTAATTTGGCTCTGGAATTTGCCAGTGTCCTTATTCGTGGGAGCTCCAGTTTTAGAGTTTTTGGAGTAAATCAACTCGAACTGGCACCAGTTAGTCAAAATATCAAAGTTCTTGAAATTCATAATCATGATTATGGGCGGCACAGTGGTCCAGTGATTAGCATCACAGCCTCACAGCTCCAGCGACCCGGGCTTGGTTCTTGGTGTTGCCTGTGTGGAGTTTGCAAGTTCTCCCTGTGACCGTGTGGGTTTTCGCCGGGTGCTCCGGTTTCCTCCCACAGCCAACGACTTGCAGGTTGATAGGTAAATTGGCCATTGTAAATTGCCTCTAGTGTAGGTAGGTGGTAGGAGAATGGTGGGGATGTGGTAGAGAATATGGGATTAATGTAGGATTAGTATAAATGGGTGGTTGTTGGTCAGCACAGACTTGGTGGGCCGAAGGGCCTGTTTCAGTGCTGTATCTCTCTATGACTCTATGATTGGGACTAAATTATTCAACATGACTCACACTTGTGCCTGTAAGCAACCCCAGTGTCACATTGGCAATCTTCAAATAAATGAAGAGCTCCCCCAGCAGGATTACAAAATGGAATATTATTTGCAATATATCATTGTGTAGATCCTACAACTTTTCTCTCTTCAAACTCAAAATTGAAACATTGGAAATAATTCTTTTACGTACAAAACATATCATACACAGCTGTTTCCTGTGTTCTGTGGAACATGGTTGAATGTGCAAAGTAAATGGCCACAAAATCCAATAATCAGAAAAAACGGGCATGGGGATCGCAATGCATGACTAACCAACACTTATTGCATCTGATGCAAGCAGCACGCAAAATTTGTGCCGCTTGCTAATTTAAATTATTGTCATGTGCAGCCACTGTTAAGAATGCTGTTGAGGGGATGCAAAATTGTGAGAAGCGAGCATGAGGTCAAGCTAGCTTGCTTTACTTGAAGCCTTTTAAAGCAGAGGTGCATTTTTGCTGGTGCAGGCGCTGGAAACCATTCTAAAAGTGATTTTGACCAAAGACACAAGAATGACATAACATAGCAGAGAGTGGGCTCCAAAATTTTCCAATATGATACTGGAGGCCTTGATGCAGTAAATGGAGAGGAGAGATGTCATCTATCCACAGGGGGTCAGGAGGCCCTCCAGCCAAATTTTGTGCAGGCAGTGGGACCAGATAGCCGTAGCAGTCAATGTCAGTCAGCCAGACAGCCTAGACTGCTGCCGCCCATGACGAGATGGTACAGTCTGAAGCTGGACCATCTAGGCCCAGAGCTGCCAGAGGTCATCCTGAAAGATTATTTGCAGTCTCCCCTGCTGAAAGTAAACAACTTTCCACCAGGAGTGCTGATCCACTATCGCAGCACTGCTTAGAAAAAGGCAAAGGAGCAGGGAAATCAGGGAATGCATAAGGGTGATTAGTTGACATTTTCATGTAATATGGCATGGTTTAATTTATAAATTTGGCTTGGAATGTTTATTTTGTACTGGCTTTTATTTTTGCATTGTGGACGAGCCGACACTGTGATGATCAGTAACAGACGTATGGTAAGGTGTGGGACGATTGGTGAATGAGGAAGTGCTTTTAATGGTATCGCAGTCAGATGAGTCGATCACAGACAGCCCAACCAGAAAGAGCTTGTGTTTTTTGCCCCCTCCCGTCCTCCTCCTCCTCTTCCTCAGCTGGTCACCATATAACTGGTGGCAAGAGTTGTGCCCTCATGGTGGCAAGGTTGTGCAACATTCTGCAGATCATTTCCTCTTGACACATACTTACAGAGTCCTGCTGGTCTCCTTCAAAGCAGTCCAGGTAGCACCTAATGATCTGAATGTGGTAGCATGGCTTTCGTTATATGCATGCCGCTTACATGTCTGTGGGCTGCACTCCAGAGTCATGATCCATGTCATCAAAGGATAGTCCTTGTTGCCCAGGATCCACCTTCTGGTTTGTCATGCTGACTCAAATGCAGATGGCACAATGGGCTGCCACAGAATTAAGGCATTGTGACTGTTGCCTTGCACTGACCCGCATGTACAGCACGCTGCATATGTTCACACACCAGGTTGATGTTGAGGGAGTGGAGTCCCTTTCAATTGCAGTACATCTCAGAGTGGACATGTGGTGCCCGCAAAGTGACATGCGTACAGTCAATGACACCTTACACCTTGGGGAGGACTGAAATCCTCACAAAGCACCATGCTTACTCTGCCTGCTTCTCTCAGGCAAGAGAGAATGTTATGTATTCAGCTCTCTTGGAATACAGAGCCTCTATGACCTCCCTTATACCACAGTACATGGCAGACTGGGAGATGTAGGAAATATCACCTCCTCCAACCTGGAAAAAAATCAGATGCATAAAAGTTCATGACCACGATCATCTTCACACAGCCACTAGCAATGCCGGCCTCACCCTGCTCTGAGGCAGCAGTTGTGCCTGCAGCAGGTAGCACATTTCAGTGGACACACTGTTCCTTGCTTAGGTTCAGGTAGGAGAATTGCTCCCTGAACACCCTCGACTGATATGGCCTCCTGCTGAGAGCCCTTCTCCCCCTCCTCCTCCTCCCTCTTCTAGCAGCTTGTTCTGCTCTATGTCACTTCTGCTCATTCTCTAGGTCAAGGAGGATGCATACTATTGCACCCATCTCTAGCAGCAAGTAGTTGGTGCAGAATCCTTGAAGTCAGACCAAAGCATATGCCATGCCAGCCCGTGTAGACTTTAGCAATTTTAAACGAGTTTGGAAATGAGGAAACACTTCTACAATCGCAGCAAGAGCCAATGGAACTCAATTGGTAAATAAACTGAAAGTAGTCAATGATACATTTATATAGCACTGGTCAAGGGTGGAGTGGGGGGGGTGGTGGTCCTTCCTGCTGCTGAACGCATGTTCAGCTGTGTATGTTTAAGAAACAGCGATAGCTGGAGCATTGAGCTCCAAAACGAGTGTAGTGTCGTCTGCTCTGCACATTTCCGGCAGACACTCCCTGGGCATGCACCAACGCCCTCACCAAAATAGCGTCTGGCACAGCTACCATCAGAAGTGTGTGTGTGAGCCACAAATGCCATTTTGGAAGCAAAACGGCACTTGTAGTGTTGAAAAACGGAGCCTAATTTCATGGCCAATATATTTAATTGTATGTGTAATCTTCATGGCAGGATCTAAAGGTCGGTAATCACTAAATACACATCACTTTGATCATAGGATTAAGTAAAGCTATATGCAGGTCAGTGAACAATAGTAATCAGAATTTATCTGTGTGGAACACAACAGAGGAAGTGATTCAGATTAACCTACTGCTGTTCTACTTTGGAGTTGTTTAAACTAGACAACTAAAAAGTAAACTACCTTCATAAACATATGAAAAAGCATAAAGTGATTCAGATCAATACAAATATTGGACATCGCCACTCTAAATTTAAAAAGGCACTCAGTTCAACAATGATGTCTTGGTTGCAACGTATTATCTTTCGCTGTTTGTACAAGTAGCATTTCCAAATTGCATCTTGATAACTTTCCTTTTTAGATAATGGAGAATTTCCAAGGTAATCCGCTGAGGAGAATATTTTCATCTAGGAGTAAAAAGGCACAAAATAGTAGACCTGAATAAAAAGATCAGCAAGACAAGGGGAAAACACAAACAAATGTTCAGGCTAAGTTTTCCATCTGGTTATGCTAAGTTCTAGACATAACTGAAGTGGAGTGCCATGAGACATTCTTCAGGAGTCATTCTGCTGAGTCCCTGTTCATTGCACCAGAAATTATGACAGGGGTATAAAATATCCATCCAAATCTAGGGGCGTATAACAGTTAGAGCCAAGTGAAGCAATGCAGTGGGTATGGTTTAATTCTCAGCCCAACAATACTGAACATTTGTCAAAAAGCTCGGCCCTTTTTGCCCCAGAGGTTGCCAGTCATGGTGTTCAGTTATGATCCTAGGAGGGCTAGGGGTTAGGGTGGAGGGAGGGGGGGGTCTCCTCAATCTCTGCCAGGTGGCCCATCAAGATTATGTCAATGACCCTGAACCTAGAATCTCAGTGGGGTCAGAGGTACATCCTTGTCAGGGGTAGGAGTTCCACCTTACTATGCTTCTGCTGGCATTACAAAGTTTCTGAAATTTTAGGCTTCTGTTTCGAGCACTACTCTGTGATTTTCTTGTATTTTTAAAAGCCTGAAATTCTGGGGGGAGAAAGCTTTGACTCGATGTAGCCTGTAAAGGCCTTATTAGTGGAGAAAAACACTTGCAAAACTGCAGGGCAGGAGAAAGGATATAAACAGAAATGAATCCTGAACTCCCATTTCAATATGACCTGAGTTATAAGGAAAGGCAAGATTCTAAAGTATCACCAGGGAACAAATAAAATGTCTTAGTGTAGTGGAGTATGAAGCCATGGCAACATTCGTCCTTGCTGGTTAGTGCTTACGACATTATGGCAGCAGAAGATGGATAGGATAGTAGCCAGGAGTGTCAAATGAATTGGAGGTACAAAGTAGAATGTAGCAGGGCATAGCAAAAGCAGCACGAGTTGTATCTTAGAATGAGTAATGAACCTAGTGAATGACTACATAGAGCTACTTATATGCTAAACACCAAAAGCAGCAAGCTAAGTAAGTTGAGCCGGTAAGCAATCTCTCAACCAATGGATCAGAGCAAAGCTTCTTCACATTTGATCTGAACTTGTTTTCTTTCCAGTGTGTACCTACATCCCCTTGTTCGAATGTTGAAGAAAAATAGTCCATTTTAACTTGACCTTAGACTTAACCTTAGATATCCCCCACTTAGTATCTTTTCTACCTCTAAATTCTATTCTCAATTGTTTCCTTCAAGTTTGAAAAGTATAATGTTTTCCTCTTATCTCAGTCTTCTAATAATAGGGCTCAGTCTTCAGAACCTTCTCTGCACTGTCGCACAGGTTCAAGTGTTTTCCTTGTACTTCAGTGATCTGAACTGAATGCAATATTTAAGGTTTGGCCTTAGAACACTATTCAGTTTCAGCATGATGGCCTCAGACTTTGACACTCCAAATTAGATAATATATCTTAGCACTATGTTTGCTTTGTTGACTTCTACTTTACATTAACCACATCCAGTTATTGCAAAGACTACTCTCATTTCCAGATCCTTTCAGCTAGTTAGTTCCATACCATTAAGTATGCCCCCAAACTTTTTCCACCATTGTGAAAGATCTTGCATTTATCTGTATTGACTTTCATCTTCCATAGTTCTAGCCACTTGCAAATGTTGTCCAGGTCCTTTTTTTTGTATTCATTCTTGGGATGAAAGCATCGCTGACAAGGCCAGTATTTATTGTCCATCCCTGATTGCCCTTGAGAAGGTGGTGGTGAACCGCTTTCTTGAAACGCTGCAGTCCACGTGGTGTAGGTACACCCACTGTACTGTTAGGAAGGGAATTCCAGGATTTTGACCCAGTGACCATGAAGCAATGATGATTTGGCTCCAAATCAGGATGGCGTGTGACTTGGAGGGGAACTTACATCTGCTTTCCTTGTTCTTCTAGGTGGTAGAGGTTGTGGCTTTGGAAGGTGCTGTCAAAGGAGCCTGGGGGAGTTGCTGCAGTGCATCTTGTAGTTGGTGCACACTGCTGCTACTGTGCATCGGTGAAGGAGGGAGTGAATATTTAAGGTGGCGGATGGGTTGTTGGTCAAGGGGGCTGCTTTGTCTTGGATGGTGTTGAGCTTCTTGAGTGTTGTTGGAGCTGAACTCATCCAGGCAAGTGGAGAATATTCCATCACACTCTTGACTTGTGTCTTGTAGATGGTGGACAACCTCTGGGGAGTCAGGAGGTGAGTTACTTGGCAGAATTCCCTGCCTCTGACCTGCTCTTTAGTTTAGTTTAGAGATATAGCACTGAAACAGGCCCTTTGGCCCACCGAGTCTGTGCTGACCAACAACCACCCATCTATACTAATCCGACATTAATCCCATATTCCCTACCACATCCCCACCATTCTTCTACCACCTACCTACACTAGGGACAATTTACAATGGCCAATTTACCTATCAACCTGCAAGTCTTTGGCTGTGGGAGGAAACCGGAGCACCCAGCAGAAACCCACGCGGTCACAGGGAGAACTTGCAAACTCTGCACAGGCAGTATCCAGAATCGAACCCGGGTCTCTGGAGCTGCTAACCACTGCTCCACTGTGCTGCCACAGGTTTTATAAGGCTGTCCAGTTAAGTTTCTGGTTCATGGTAATCCCCCTGCAGGATGTTGATGGTGGGGATTCAGTGATGGTACTGCCATTGAACATCAAGGGGAGATGGTTAGATTCTTTCTTGTTGGAGATGGTCATTGCCTGGTACTTGTGTGGCATGAATGTTACTTGCCATTTATCAGCCCAAGCCTGGATGTTGTCCAAGTTTTTCAGCATATGGACACGAACTGCTTCAGTATCTGAGGAGTTGCGACTGATACTGAACATCATACAATCATCAGCGAGCATCCCCACTTCTGACCTTATATTGGAGGGAAAGTCATTAATAAAGCAGCTGAAGATGGTTGGGCCTAGGAAACTATTCTGAGGAACTGCTGCAGTGATGTCCTGGGGCTGAGATGATTGACCTCCAACAACTACAACCATCTACCATTGGGCTAAGTATGACTCCAACATGTGGAGAGTTTTCCCCCTGATTCCCATTGACTTCCATTTTGCCAGGGCTCTTTGATACCACACTTGGCCAAATGTTGCGTTGAAGGGCTGTCAGTCTCACCTCACCTCAGGAATTCAGCTCTTTTGTCCATGTTTGGACCAAGGCTGTAATGAAGTTGAGCTGAGTGGCCCTGGCAGAACCCAAACTGAGTATCGGTGAGCAGGTTGTTACTGAGAAAGTGCCATTTGGTAGCACTGTCAACGACACCTTCTATCACTTTGCTGATGACTGAGAGTATGCTGATTGGGCAGTAATTGGCCAGATTGGATTTGTCCTGCTTTTTGTGGACAGGGCAATTTTCCACATTGTCGGGTAGATGCCAGTGTTGTAGCTGTACTGGAAAAGCTTTGCTAAGGGTGTGGCTGGTTCTGGAGCACAAGTCTTCAGTACTACAGCCGGGATATTTTCAGGGTCCATAGCCTTTGCAGTATCCAGTGCCTTCATCCATTTCTTGATATCGCGTGGAGTGAATCAAATTGGCTGAAGACTGGCATCTGTGATGCTGGGGATCTTGGGAGGAGGGAAGATCCAATCAGCACTTCTGACTGAAGATGGTTGCAAATGCTTCAGCCTTGTCTTTTACACTGATGTGCTGGGCTCCGCCATCATCAAGGATAGGGATGTTTGTAGAGCCTCCTCTTCTGGTTAATTGTTTAATTGTCCGCCAACATTCATGACTGGATGTGGCAGGACTGCAGAGCTTAGATCTGATCTGTTGGTTGCAGGATTGCTTTTCTCTGTAACTTGCTGACTGCTTTCTCTAGTTTGTAATCATCTGCGAATTTGACCAACTTACATTGTGTTTCTGAAAGGTTTCCAAATACAATGACTGGGATTTTATCTGGCTGATGGGGAACTCGGCCACTGGCTAAAGCGCTGGCGAGAGCCCCACCTCGCCTCCTCTGGGGAAGGCCCGCCAAATCAAGTAACAATTAGACACTTAAGTGGACAGCGGCGGGCCTTCCCTGGGATCAAGGACCCCGGTGATGGAAGTCCTGCCCCTCTTAGAGCTGCCAGCAGCTCTTTTACTGAGTAGCGCCACCGCAGAGGCAGTGGTTGCTGCTGGTAATGCACCCATTGGCACCCGTAGATCGCCGAGGGACACAGGCCAAAGGTAGATCAGGGCCAGAGGGGTTTCGTGGGATGGGGGTTGCAGGGGAGGGCGTATGTGGGGGAGGGGGTCAGCAGCAAGGACAAGGAGTTGGCTCTCAGCAGCCTCCCCGCCCCCCCCACACCCTTCACTATCCCGATGTTGGATCCCTCATTTAGGCTTTGTGCCTTTTAATGAGGGATACCCCATCCCCAGAGCTGGAAAGCAACCCATATGGGTTTACTTGGCATGCTCCCAGTGTGGCGACAGGCTCACCCGCCGCTGGGCTAGTACCAACGGAGGCAGGATGAGGCTCTTAATTGGCCTCCATTGGCAGTAGGGCGCGAAGGTTGTTCCAGGCCTTCCTGCTCCAGACTTAATTTGAGTGGAGGCGGGAAGGTGGCGGGGTCTCCACAACCCCCCAACCCCCTGCCACCATCTCCCCGCCGCCAAAGTTGGCACGCGGGTTTCCCCCAATGGCTCACTGCCACATTGTCAAGGGCAATTTGGGATGGGCAACAAATGCTGGTCTTGCCAGTGACACTCACATCCCATGAAAGAATAAAACAAAATTGGCGATGTTGAGCAAACTTTTAATAGTATGCTACACAATACTAACATGGGTAGAGGCCACAACAAGGACCTGAATAAGGAACACCAACATGGAGAACCACTACTACAAAACCAGCCACTACCCAGTTACAGTGATGCAGGAGGGTCTCATTGTCCAGTCATTTCAGTGGGGTCTCCAATAGCCAATATTGCTTTCTGTTGTACATACTGCATGAAACTGCTACTTGCTGGGCCCTTCTTTAGGTTGCAAGAAACAGCTCATTTTTAGTTACTGTACTTTTTGAAAACTGATGTTTTCTTTTCCGCATGATAAAACCATGAAAAGAATTTTACTTGGGGACTGAGTAAAATTATTACTTCAGATACATGCAGCGCTTAAGTGCATGTGGCTTACCTTTTCAGCGTGATCTCCTATTGTGTTTACCCTCTGATATTTACATCTGTGCCCTTCTTTCTAGAACTCCCCTAGTTAACGTAGGAGAGATGCTTGTCTGCGGAGCCAACAGATTCATAGCCTGTGATACAGATTACCTGCTGCTTGCATCAGTAGCTATCCCAATAGGCCTCCAACAGTGAGTCAAGAATTCTTTGCTTGATTTGTTGTTTTGTGAAATGGTGCTTGAAGTCATTTGCGCATCATGGAATGGTTACAGCACAGAAGGAGGCTATTCGGCCCATCGTGTCCGTGCTGGCCCTCTGCAAGAGCAACTCACCTAGTTCCACTACCCCGCCTTTCCCCATACCCCTGCAATTTTTTTTACTTCAGAAACTTATTCAATTCTCTTTTGAAAGCCATGATTGAATTTGCCTCCACCACACTCTCAGGCAGTGCCTTCCAGATCCTAACCACTCGCTGCATAAAAACATTTTTCCTCATGTTGCTGTTCCTTCTTTTGCCAATCACCTTAAATTGATGTCCTCTGGTTCTCGATCCTTCTGCCAACGGGATTGTCCCTGTCTACTCTGTCCAGACTCCTCGTGATTTTGAACACCTCTATCAAATCTCCTCTTAATCTTCTTTTCTCCAAGGAGAAGAGCCCTAGCTTTTCCAATCTATTCACCTAATTAAAGTGCCTCATCCCTGGAACCATTCTCGTGCATCTTTTCTACAATGTCTCTGATGCCTTCATATCCTTCCTAAAGTGTGGTGCCCAAAACTGGACACAGTACTCCAGCTGAGGCCCAACCAGTGTTTGAACCAGTTTATCATAACTTCCATGCTTTTGTACTCTTTACTACTGTGTCTGCAGCCACGGCATGCGGTAAGTCCATTGAGGTGAAGAAGGAGCTGCGGGACCCGAGAGAAGTCCTGTGAAAAGGTGCCCCGAACACCCAAAACATCCACGAACGGCCCCCCCGGCCGCAACTTCAAAGCGCCCGCGGGAGATGGCTCGGAGAGCATCTGCAGCGCACTGTCGGCAATGCTGCATGCCTTTATTTAAACCACTGCAGAAAAAAAAAACCCTTAGCAAATGTAATCACCTCTAAGTCTGCCAAATGATGCTTCACCTCCCGAAGGACGTGGATGAGCTTTCCGGACGTCGATGGTGGGCACTGAGGAAATGGCTTATTACCTGCACCAGATTCCACCCCCCCTCCCCCCCCTTTACCCCCCTTCCACCCCCCCCCCACCCCCGTCCCCTTCCCTGCTCCACCCTCTCAGCTCACCCCCTCACAACCCCGTCCCAGCCCGCCCCCCCCTCGCACCATCTTCACCCCGCACCCCCTTCCCCTGCACCCCCCCCCCACCCCCTCCCTCTACCCCTCCCCCTTGCATCCCCTCCTCCCACCGGCACCATCCTACACCTGTGTAGGGGCCCCAACAACCCCACTGCCTTGTGGGCGTCTCGGGAGAGACCAAGGCTAAGGGAGTAAACCCTAACAGAAAATCCGGAGCGGAACCCCGTAGGCGGTCATGTGTCACCTTTGGCATGTTTCCGGCAGTTCCTGCAGCCATACTGGTGCCAAACGTCGTGTCCTGCACTCCTTTGGACCCCACCAGAAAGGCCGAGAGGGGGGTTTTGACGACTGGGCAACTCTCAACCTCCATAAATTTGCCCAGGCATGCGCCATGGAGAGGTCACTCCATAGTTGCCTCACAGCGACTAAAACAACACGGAAGGCAGCAGTTACGGGTTATAAGTCCAGATAAATTGGCGTAGAAACTGGGCGCCACGGGTTGCCTTTGTCGGTGGGAGAGGTCATTGCACCTCACTGGACAGCTACCGCCCGCCTCAAACCGGGCAGCCCCCGGTCAATAAGGTTCTGTCCCGCCACAGTCTGCCTGCTTCAATGGGTGCTTGGAGCTCAGGGTCATTGCCCGAAAGGTGGACTGATACACCGCACCAAACAACATGAAAAAAGGAAAGAAGGTACCAGCCCTTCGCTTTGCAAGCTGGAACGTCAGAACTATGTGTCCTGGCCTGTCGGAAGACCTTACACAAATCAACGATTCTCGGAAGACCGCCATCATTAACAACGAGCTCAGTAGATTCAATGTGGACATTGCAGCACTTCAGGAGACTCGCCTCCCCGCGAGTGGCTCTCTAGCAGAGCAAGACTACACCTTCTTCTGGCAGGGCAGGGATCCTGAAGAACCAAGACAGCATGGAGTGGGCTTCGCCATCAGAAACTCCTTGCTCAGCATGATAGAGCCTCCCTCAAATGGCTCGGAACGCATACTGTCCATCCGACTGCTCACCACCTCTGGTCCAGTACACCTACTCAGCATCTATGCTCCAACACTCTGCTCCGCACCTGAAGCTAAAGACCAGTTCTATGAACAACTCCATAACATCATTAGCAGCATCCCCAACACCGAACACCTATTCCTGCTGGGGGACTTTAATGCCAGGGTTGGGGCCGACCATGACTCATGGCCCTCCTGCCTTGGGCGCTATGGCGTTGGAAGGATGAATGAGAACGGGCAGAGACTGCTTGAGTTGTGTACCTATCATAACCTCTGCATCACCAACTCGTTCTTTCACACTAAACCCTGTCACCAGGTTTCATGGAGGCACCCAAGATCACGTCGTTGGCACCAGCTAGACCTCATTGTCACAAGGCGAGCCGCCTTAAACAGTGTTCAAATCACACGCAGCTTCCACAGTGCGGACTGCGACACCGACCACTCCCTGGTGTGCAGCAAGGTTAGACTCAGACCAAAGAAGTTGCATCATTCCAAGCAGAAGGGCCACCCGCGCATCAACACGAGCAGAATTCCTCACCCACAGCTGTTACAAAAATTTCTAAATTCACTTGTAACAGCCCTTCAAAACACTCCCACAGGGGATGCTGAGACCAAGTGGGCCCACATCAGAGACGCCATCTATGAGTCAGCTTTGACCACCTACGGCAAAAGTGCGAAGAGAAATGCAGACTGGTTTCAATCTCATAATGAAGAGCTGGAACCTGTCATAGCCGCTAAGCGCATTGCACTTTTGAACTACAAGAAAGCCCCCAGCGATTTAACATCCGCAGCACTTAAAGCAGCCAGAAGTACTGCACAAAGAACAGCTAGGCGTTGCGCAAACGACTACTGGCAACACCTATGCAGTCATATTCAGCTGGCCTCAGACACTGGAAACATCAGAGGAATGTATGATGGCATGAAGAGAGCTCTTGGGCCAACCATCAAGAAGATCACCCCCCTCAAATCTAAATCGGGGGACATAATCACTGACCAACGCAAACAGATGGACCGCTGGGTTGAGCACTACCTAGAACTGTACTCCAGGGAGAATGCTGTCACTGAGACTGCCCTCAATGCAGCCCAGCCTCTACCAGTCATGGATGAGCTGGACATACAGCCAACCAAATCGGAACTCAGTGATGCCATTGATTCCCTAGCCAGCGGAAAAGCCCCTGGGAAGGACAGCATTACCCCTGAAATAATCAAGAGTGCCAAGCCTGCTATACTCTCAGCACTACATGAACTGCTATGCCTGTGCTGGGACGAGGGAGCAGTACCCCAGGACATGCGCGATGCCAACATCATCACCCTCTATAAAAACAAAGGTGACCGCGGTGACTGCAACAACTACCGTGGAATCTCCCTGCTCAGCATAGTGGGGAAAGTCTTTGCTCGAGTCGCTCTGAACAGGCTCCAGAAGCTGGCCGAGCGCGTCTACCCTGAGGCACAGTGTGGCTTTCGTGCAGAGAGATCGACTATTGACATGCTGTTCTCCCTTCGTCAGATACAGGAGAAATGCCGTGAACAACAGATGCCCCTCTACATTGCTTTCATTGATCTCACCAAAGCCTTTGACCTCGTCAGCAGACGTGGTCTCTTCAGACTACTAGAAAAGATCGGATGTCCACCAAAGCTACTAAGTATCATCACCTCATTCCATGACAATATGAAAGGCACAATTCAACATGGTGGCTCCTCATCAGAGCCCTTTCCTATCCTGAGTGGTGTGAAACAGGGCTGTGTTCTCGCACCCACACTTTTTGGGATTTTCTTCTCCCTGCTGCTTTCACATGCGTTCAAATCCTCTGAAGAAGGAATTTTCCTCCACACAAGATCAGGGGGCAGGTTGTTCAACCTTGCCCGTCTAAGAGCGAAGTCCAAAGTACGGAAAGTCCTCATCAGAGAACTCCTCTTTGCTGACGATGCTGCTTTAACATCTCACACTGAAGAATGCCTGCAGAGTCTCATCGACAGGTTTGCGTCTGCCTGCAATGAATTTGGCCTAACCATCAGCCTCAAGAAAACGAACATCATGGGGCAGGATGTCAGAAATGCTCCATCCATCAATATTGGCGACCACGCTCTGGAAGTGGTTCAAGAGTTCACCTACCTAGGCTCAACTATCACCAGTAACCTGTCTCTAGATGCAGAAATCAACAAGCGCATGGGTAAGGCTTCCACTGCTATGTCCAGACTGGCCAAGAGAGTGTGGGAAAATGGCGCACTGACACGGAACACAAAAGTCCGAGTGTATCAGGCCTGTGTCCTCAGTACCTTGCTCTACGGCAGCGAGGCCTGGACAACGTATGCCAGCCAAGAGCGACGTCTCAATTCATTCCATCTTCGCTGCCTTCGGAGAATACTTGGCATCAGGTGGCAGGACTATATCTCCAACACAGAAGTCCTTGAAGCGGCCAACACCCCCAGCTTATACACACTACTGAGTCAGCGGCGCTTGAGATGGCTTGGCCATGTGAGCCGCATGGAAGATGGCAGGATCCCCAAAGACACATTGTACAGCGAGCTCGCCACTGGTATCAGACCCACCGGCCGTCCATGTCTCCGTTATAAAGACGTCTGCAAACGCGACATGAAATCGTGTGACATTGATCACAAGTCGTGGGAGTCAGTTGCCAGCATTCGCCAGAGCTGGCGGGCAGCCATAAAGACAGGGCTAAATTGTGGCGAGTCGAAGAGACTTAGTAGTTGGCAGGAAAAAAGACAGAGGCGCAAGGGGAGAGACAACTGTGCAACAGCCCCAACAAACAAATTTCTCTGCAGCACCTGTGGAAGAGCCTGTCACTCCAGAATTGGCCTTTATAGCCACTCCAGGCGCTGCTTCACAAACCACTGACCACCTCCAGGCGCGTATCCATTGTCTCTCGAGATAAGGAGGCCCAAAAGAAACTACTGGCAAAGAACATTAACATAATTGTCACTCAATGCCCCCTGTGCCTCTGCACTTATGCCATTGTGTGACGTTATTTTCTCGGGTCAGGTGCACAGGTTATCCCCTCCAATAACTGCAGGAGGATTTTGGCAAGAAGGCAGAGGTATTCATGGGCTGAAGTCAGGTTCACAAATTGCCCATGCTACGAGGGTTATCTGGCTTCCTTAGGTAGTGATTGCAATGAAGGGATACATCCCATACTTCTCTAAAACCTCTAACCTTTGTCATGTTTTTACAAAGCTGAAATAACATGGTTACAAATTTAGCTCGGTGACAATGAAGAATACGGCTTTAATCAAAAGGATGAATTTTCCAGTTGCAAACTCCCAATATGGAGCTTTAACCCAGGGATAGCAGGAAAATGCATTAATACAGCTCTCAAATTTAAATCCATTCATTTTAGCAAATCGAAAGCTGTGGGGGCATGTGACCATAATTTCTCAATATAGACTCCCGATATGGAGCAGGAACTCATAAAATCATCCCCACAGTGCATAAAATTTCACAAAGGTGGTCCTTTCAAAATGCCTTGTCTAACCATATAACTGACAAGTAAGACTGTGATGTTGATAGTGGTTGTCAGGAACAGCTGACTAATAGGAAAATAACCTCCAAAGTCATAACACGGAAGACAACTTTCAGCCAAGTTCATAGCATCGTAGGATAGTTACAGCACAGAAGGAGGCCATTCGGCCGATCATGCCTATGTCGGCTCTCTGCAAGAGCAACTCACTAGTCCCACTTCCCCTGCCTTTTTCCCATAGCCCTGCAAATGTTTTTTCTTCAGATAAATTATTCAGTTCTCTTTTGAAGGCCTCAGTTGAATCTGCCGCCACCACACTCTCAGGCTGTGCATTCGGATCCTAACCACTCGCTGCGCTAAAAAGTTTTTCCGCATGTTGCTGTTGCTGCTTTTGCCAATCACCTTAAATCAGTGTCCTCTGGCTGTGCACTCAAGTCCTGGAGTTGATCTTAAACTCACAACCTTCTGACTCAGATGCACACTTGCCTTAAGACAACCCTGAAGTTGCTGTTATAAGGGGCAAGGCCCATGTGCTATTTGATCGAACACAGAGGTCTCTTTCAGCCAGGGCTGAACCCCAAACTAGACTTATTGGATTTGTTAAGGTCAGCCACTAGAAACACCAAGTACAATTATGGATCTGCCCAGGCACTGGCTCCAGTGAATGCATTAAACGTTATTCTAAGTTACAGCAAACTGCATGGTAGTGCAATTTCTTGGGAACTATCAGCACAGCAATATACATTCACAAATTACAACTTTATATTACACAGCACACATAGCCAATACAAAACAGGTTTGGATAAACAAAATGTTAAAATTTAGATTTGAGGAGCAATCACTGCTAATCTAATACTATCCTGATAACATCTGAACATATTTTGATTTGTCCACTGTATTGCAAATAAAATTAATAGCTAGACTCTGAAATTCTACTGGGTCTTCTCTGGTGTCCTGTCATAACTCCAACTATCAGCTATCACAACACCTGCCCCCCAAAAAACACAACAGAAGCCCAGTGTAACCAATGTTTTACAGCTTTTCAAAGAAGTAAATGAGGTCTAGTGGAGGCACAAGATAGATTCAAAAACTAAAGAAATTCCCTGGAAGTTTTCAGTTTGTTATCTTTGGCTTGTTATCAAAAGCCTACCCAGATATCAAGGTCAGCAATTTTTTTTTTAAATTCTTTCACGAGATGTGAGCATCCCTGGCAAGGCCAACATTTATTGCCCATCCCTAATTCCCCTTGAGAAGGTGGTGGTGAGTTGCCTTATTGAACTGCAGCATGTGGTGTAACTTTTCTGTGGCGGTTTGATACAAATAAGTGGCTTGCTAAGCTTTTTCAGAGGGCAGTTATGAGACAATCACATTGCTGTGGGTCTGGAGTCACATCTAGGCCAGGGCAACAGATTTCCTTCACTAAAGGACATTAGTGAACCACATGGGTTTTTACAACAATCCAGTAAGTTTCATGTCACTATTACTATTCTTTTCCAGATTTACTTAATTAATTGAATTTAAATTTCCCAACCGCCATGGTGAGATTTGAACTCATGTCGTCAGAGGTTTAGGCCAGGGACTGAATTTTATTTCAGCAACAGGGATCCTGGCCAGAGGCCAGAAGGCGGGGGGCATGACCTCGCCTCAGCCCTTTATTAGTCGCCCGGCCGATCTTAATGGTGGGCAGGCAATAAACTGCCCACCGTCGGTGATGCCATCCCCTTTAAAAGACAAGGTCCCGCCCCAAGATCTGCTGACCAATCAGAGGGCCAACAGATCAGCAGTACCAGCAGTGCCACAGGAGCAGTGACCACTGCTTGTACTGCTGGCGGCCTAGAGCAGCAAAAATGGAGAAGACCCCAGGACCAAGGTAAGTGGTGTCAGGATTGCCAGGGCCAGTTAGGCAAGCCCTGGTGAGGGGGTGGGAGTGTGGTTGGTCAGGGCGGTGGGGTGATCTTGCCCTTCGCGGGCCATGGATTTCCCTCAGAGGAGGGCTTCCCCCACCCCAAGCCTACTAGGAGGCTGACAGGTCTCAACAGTCAGTGTTTTCATTTAGCAGTGGGACCCTCCAATGTTGGCTAAATGCGGGCCACTTAAGAACGTAAAAACGTAAGAAATAGGAGCAGGAGTAGGCCATTTGGCTCATGGAGCCTGCTCTGATTGTGACCTTAACTCCATCTACCTGCCTGCTCCTCATAACCCTTGACTCCCTTGTCAATCAAAAATCTGTCTAACTCAGCGTTGAATATATTCAATGACCCAGACTCCACTGCTCACTGAGGAAGGGAATTCCAACTACTATCGACCCTCTGAGGGAAGAAATTCCTCCTCATCTCTGTCTTAAATGGGAGACCCCTTCATTTGAAACTGTGCCTCTAGGTATAGATTCCCCCACGAGGGGAAATGTCCTGTCTGTATCCATCCTGTGAAGGCTCCTCAGAATCTTATATGTTTCAATAAGAACTGCAGAGGTTCAAGAAGGCAGTTCACCATCACCTTCTCAAGGGCAATTAGGGGTGGGCAATAAATGCCTGCCTAGCCAACAATGCCCACATCCCATGAATATTCCATTTGCCTTCCTAATTACTTGCTGTACCTGCATGCTGACTTTTTGCAATTCTTGTACAAGGACACCCATATCCCTCTGTACTGTAGCATTCTGCAGTCACTCTCCATTTATATAATATTCTGCTTTTCTATTCTTCCTGCCAAAGTGGACAACCTCACATTTTACCACATTATACTCCATCTGACAAATTTTTGCCCACTCACTTAACCTATCTATATCCCCTTGGAGACTCTTTGTATCCTCTTCATAACTTGCTTTCCTACTATCTTCATATCATCAGCAAATTTGACTAAAATACTGTTGGTCCCTTCATCCAAGTCATTTATATATTGTAAATAGTTAAGGCCCCATCACTGATCCTTGTGGCACTCCACTAGTTACAGTTTTCCATTCTGAAAATGACCCCTTTATCCCGACTCTCTGTTTTCTGTAGCTTAATTGACCTCCTGCGGACTTCCCTTCCGCCATGGTGCCTGCCACTGACAAAATGGCATGGGGGCAGGACAATGTCGGGCATGCTGCCCGATGCCACCACACTTCATTTTGTCTGCCCCTTTCCTCCTAACCCGTCTACAAAGGGACAGATAAAATTCAGCCACAGATCTCTGGATCTGTACTCCAGCAACATAACCACGATGCTACCGTCACCATAACATGCTAAGACTCACTCACAAAAGTAATCTAAAATACAGAGGATTAAATATTGAAAAAAGGCAGAAAAAGTCCTAAAACCTAAAGTCCTCATGACTTGGTACTTATCTAGAATGTGAGAATATGTATTTTCTTATCTCCTCTGTGCAGGTTGGAATCAAAATTCTTGTTTTTATATTTGATCACATGATGTAACTGCAGTCAAGGATAATCTTCAAATTGACTGTCAATCTGTTTATCCGCACTCTGCATTTCACAACCAATTTTGGAGCCTCATTTCAAGGAACAGAGGAGATTAAGAGGTTCTCAAGATGATGAGAGGTTCTGATAGAGTAAATGGGGAAAAAAATATTCCTTCTGGCAAGTCGATCAGTAACTACAGATCATAGATTCAAATCACTGGAAAACATCTCGAGGGGAGATGAGGAGAAATTTATTCACTCAGAGAGTTGTCAGAATCTGGAATGCTCAACCTGAAAAGGTGGTGGAAGCTGATTCCATACATAATTTTAAAAGGTAACTGGACAGGTCCTTGAGAATGAGGAATTTACAGGGTCACAGACAAAAAAGCGGGGACTAAGCATGACTGCTCTTTCAGAGAGCTAATACAGGCAGGACAGGACAAATGGATTTCTTCTGTGCCTGAAAGTTTCTATGATTTTATGATTTAATGCAGCTGAGAACAGTGAATGAGTTCATCGATTAATAAGCTAATCACAACCATAAATATTGACTTTTTACCTAATTTTCATTAATGCTCACTAATCCTTTCATGTAAAGGTGCTAAAATAGTGAAGTCAGGAATATTAGCCCTGCTACTTTCAAATTATTCACTTGTTCACGAATGTGTTTTCTGGTGCATTTTGTTCAGTCTATTAACGTCTTTAAAATGGAAACAAAGGCACACATCTTTATGCTGCCTTTTGTGAAATATTTAGTAATCCGGAATTTGTCAGGACATCACATTTCAGTACTTCTAAAGGGAAAAGCAACCCAGTCCAATCAATCCTTACATCCAACTGAGCATCACAGGCAGATGTTCCTAAATTATAGGTTTAATCTGAACCACAAAAGCATCTAACACTGCACTTTATTTTGTTATACAAATTCAGCCTGCCGTTCATAGTTTCGGATAATGGCGTATGACGTGCAAATGCCAACTTGAAAAAGTGTGCAACTGGATTCAGAGATTCTCATTTCCCCCACTCTGACATTGCTGCAATCTTAAGTCAAAAACAAGTCAGGTGCAATCAAGCCAGTCTTGTGCTCAAGGGCAATAAAGTTATTTTTGGCTTTAGGTTAGCTGGGAAATCTTATGGATATCCAGATCAGCACACTGCACAAACACAAAATCCAACAACATGCCATTTTTGCTGTTATTTTATGTTTTATGCCTGGAAGGATTGGATGCATAAAAATGGCTTTCTTTCTCTCTGATGTATACAACTGTAATTATTGTTTTATTTTTGGCACAACCGCATTTTCCCATCTTTTCCAGATTCCCTGGTAGCTGTCCAAGTTCATTTGATGATTTTTCTGAAAATAACTTTTTACACTGCAAGCAGTTACCATACATACCGCATGCAAAATGACCCTCACATATCCAGACAAAAAAACCCTGAAGAAATAATCCCTATGATCCATATGTCTTCAGTCACCATAGCTCCTCAGAGAATAGGAAGTTTGATTTTAATGCATGCTAATTCTTATGTGGGCAGACAGGAAGCAAGAGACCAAGGGCAGAATTTTAATGGCCCCAAGGCAGTGGGCCAACGAAATAGTGGAGAGCCATGTCTGGGCAGCTCCCCAAAATATTCCCACTGCCTAAGAAGTTTCCCAGCTGGGACCCGGATTGGCTGCCCGCATTGTGGAGGCGGGCAGCCAATTTATATACTAAAAGGACCCAATTAGGGTCAATTCTTTGGGCCCGCTGGCATTTTGCTGATGGCAGAGCAGCTTCCCCATCCCATGGGGAGAGGTTTCACAACCCATTGAAGGGGCCACATGAAGAAAGGCCACCCCCATGGCTCAAACATTCCCCTCAGTGGGCTTCCCCCCACTCCCCACATCCCAACACGCCCATTCCACCACCCCCCCTCACCATTTTAAGGGGCCTTTCTTGGCCCCTCAGAACTTTTCTTTTTACTTACCCCTCCAAGGGTGCCTCGATGTTGACACGCCCTTGCGGTCTCCGACCTGCCTCAGCAGATGGGACTGCTGAGGCTCTAGAGTTGCCAGTCCTTTGACTGAACTGGCAGCATTGGGAGTCCGTCCACTGTCTTTAATTGGATGGCAAGTCCAGAGTTGGCCAAATCCAGAGGAGGCAGCCCCTAATAAAATTACTGAGTTGGTTCCGCTGCTGGCAAATGCAGGCTTGTGATCTCCATTTGGTCCCGATGTTGGGGTCCCAAGTTCCACAGTAAATCCTGCCCCAAAGTTTTGAAGTGTTTTGATAGACTAAATAAGGATAAACTGTTTCCACTGGCAGGAGGATCAGTAATCAAAGGACACCAAGTTAAGTTAATTGGCCAAAGAATCAGAGGTGTTAATTGGATATCAATTGTATATCAATTGAGCACATATGAAGAGACACTTACTGTGTGTGGTTGAGTTAAGAGGTATATGCTTGTAATGTTTTACTCTGTAAATAAATGTAAGACTGAATAAAGATGGGCTCCAGTTTCATCCTTCACCAACTGGCTTTCGGGAATATGACAAGAGGGAGATGAGGAGAATTTTTTTGTAGGTAGTGAGTTATTATATCTGGAATGTACAGCCTGAAAAGTTGGTGAAAGCAGATTTGGTAGTAACTTTCAAAAAGGAATTGGCTGTATACTTGAAAAGGAAAAATGTGCAGGGCTACAAGGAAGAGCAGGGGTGGGACTGATTGGAAAGCTCTTTCAAAGAGCTGGTACAAGCACAATGGGTTGAATTAACTCCTTTTTTTATTCATTCACTGGATGTGGGCGTCACTGGCTAGGCCAGCATTTATTGCCCATTCTTAATTGCCCTTGAGAAAGAGGTGGTGAACTGCCTTCTTGAACTACTACAGTCTATGTGGGGTAGGTACACCCACAGTGATGTTAGGAAGGGAGTTCCAGGATTTTGACCCAGCGACAGTGAAGGAATGGCGATATAGTTCCAAGTCAGGATAGTATGTGACTTGGATGGGAACTTGCAGGTCGTGGTGTTTCCATGCATTTGCTGCCCTTGTCTTCCTAGGTGGTGGAGGTCGTGGGTTTGGAAGGTGCTGTCTAAGGAGCCTTGGTGCATTGCTGCAGTGCATCTTGTAGATGGTACACACTGCTGCCACTGTGCATCAGTGGTGGAGGGAGTGAATGTTTAAGGTGGTGGATGGGGTGCCAATCAAGCGGGCTGCTTTGTCCTGGATGGTGTCGAGCTTCTTGAGCGTTGTTGAAGCTGCACCCAACCGGCAAGTGGAGAGTATTCCATTACACTCCTGGCTTGTGCCTTGTATATGGTGGACAGGCTTTGGGAAGTCAGGAGGTGAATTACTCGCTGTAGGATTCCTAGCCTCTGACCTGCTCTTGTAGCCACGGTATTTATATGGCTACTCCAGTTCAGTTTCTGCTCAATGGTAACCCCCAGGATGTTGATAGTGGGGGATTCAGTGATCGCAATGCCATTGAATGTCAAGGATAGATGGTTAGATTCTCTCTTGTTTGAGATGGTCATTGCCTAGCACTTGTGTGGTGCGAATATTACTTGCCACTTATCAGCCCAAGCCTGGATATTGTCCAGGTCTTGCTACATTTCTACACGACTGCTTCAGTATCTGAGGAGTTGCAAATGGTGCTGAACATTGTGCAATCATCAGTGAACATCCTCACTTCTGACCTTATGATTGAAGGAAGGTCATTGGTGAAGCAGCTGAAGATGGTTGGGCCTAGGACACTACCCTGAGGAACTCCTAAGGTGATGGCCAGGAGCTGAGATGATTGACCCCCAACAAACACAACCATCTTCCTTTGCGCTCGGCATGACTCCAACCAGCGGAGAGTTTTCCCCCTGATTCCCATTGGCTTCAGTTTTTCTAGGGCTCATTGATGCCATACTCAGTCAAATGCTGCCTTGATGTCAAGGGCGGTCACTCTCACCTCACCTCTTGAGTTCAGCTCTTTTGTCCATGTTTGAACCAAGGCTGTAATGAGGTCAAGAGCTGAGTGGCCCTGGCGGAACCCAAACTGAGTTTCACTGAGTGCTGCCGGATAGCACTGTCGACGACACCTTCCATCACTTTACTGATGATTGAGAGTAGGCTGATGGGGCGGTAGTTGGCTGGGTTTGGCTTGTCCTGCTTTTTGTGTACAGGACATATCTGGGCAATTCTTCACATTGCCGGGGAGATGCCAGAGTTGTAGTTGTACTGGAACAGCTCGGCTAGGGGTGCGACAAGTTCTGGAGCACAGGTCTTCAGTACTATTGCCGGAATGTTGTCAGGGCCCATAGCCTTTGTAGTATCCAGTGCCTACGGTCGTTTATTGATATCTCGTAGAGTGAATCGAATTGGTTGCGATGCTGGGGACTTCAGGAGGAGGCCGAGATGGATCATCAACTCGGCACTTCTAGCGGAAGATTGTTGCAAACGTTTCAGCCTTATCTTTTGCACTGATATGCTGGGCTCCCCCAACATTGAGGATGGGGATATTTGTGGAGCCACCTCCTCCAGTTGGTTGTTTAATTGTCAACCACCGTTCTCGATTGGATGTGACAGGGCTGCAAAGTTTAGATCTGTTCCATTGGTTATGGGATCGCTTAGCTCTATCACATGCTGCTTACGCAGTTTGGCATGCAGGTAGTCCTGTGTTGTAGCTTCACCAGGTTGACACCTCATTTTGAGCTATGCCTGGTGCTGCTCCTGGCATGCCCTCCTGCACTCTTCATTGAACCAGGGTTGGTCCCCCGGCTTGACGGTAATGACAGAGTTGGTGATATGCCGGGCTATGAGATTACAGATTGTGGTTGAGTACAAGTCTGCTGCTGCTGATGGCCCACAGCGCCTCATGGATGCCCAGTTTTGCATTGCTAGATCTGTTCGAAATCTATCCCATTTAGCACAGTGGTCGTGTCACACAACATGATGGAGGGTATCCTCAATGTGAAGTCGGGACTTCATCTCCACAAGGACTGTGCGGTGGTCACTCCTACCAATACTGTCATGGACAGATGCATCTGCGGCAGGCAGATTGGTGAGGATAAGGTCAAGTATGTTTTTCCCTCTTGTTGGTTCCCCCACCACCTGCCGCATTCCCAGTCTAGCAGCTATGTCCTTTAGGTCTCGGCCAGCTCGGTCAGTGGTGCTACTCAGCTACTCTTGGCGATGGACATTGAAGTCCCCTAGCCAGTGTACATTCTGTGCCCTGCCACCCTCAGTGCTTCCTCCAAGTGGTGCTCAACATGGAGGAGTACTGATTCATCAGCTGAGGGAGGGCGGTGGTAATCAGCAGGAGGTTTCCTTGCCCAGGTTTGACCTGATGCCAAGAGACTTCATGGGGTCTGGAGTCAATGTTGAGGACTCCCAGCGCAACTTGCTCCCGATTGTATATCAGTGTGCTGCCACGTCTGCTGGGTCTTTCCTGTCTGTGGGACAGGACACACCCGTTGATGGTGATGGCAGTGTCTGGGATGTGGTCTGTAAGTAATGATTCTGTGAGTATGACAATGTCAGACTGTTGCTTGACTAGTCTGTGGGACAGCTCTCCCAACTTTGGCATAACCCCAAGATGTCAGTTAGGAGGACTTTGCAGGGTCGACAGGGCTGGGTTTGCTGTTGTCGTTTCCGGTGCCTGGGTCAATGCCGGGTGGTCCGTCCTCTTGTCATGTATTCTATCAGCTGAGACTAGGCAATTTGGAAACTGAAAGCCAGCAAGACATGAGAAGCATAAGACACTCCAAAATGGACAGCAAAAAAGGATCACGTCAGGAGCAATGTGTATTTCATAGGATAATCTGCAGTGCCATCCAGGACACATCAAACACTCCCCTACCACCGTTTTCAATCCCAAGACCTAAATTACAGGTTCAAAATGCTACCATATACAGCAAAAATCTTTGGGAGAGGGCAGTCATTATCTCTGTGAGATGCTGTTACAAAGGAGACATTTTAAGATACCACAACACGATCAACTTAATGACCTGTCCAATCTGGCACTATGATTCTTTTTCCCTGAAGTCACATCACTAGCCTCAACCACAAGGGGGAGGTTAAGGTTCTATAATACCTCAGACAATATCATCAATTCTAAAATGGTAAATACGAGAGAAAACCAATCTGCCCACCTCCAATGTTTGGCTCAAATGGTAGCACTTTGAGTCAGAAGGCAGTAGCCTCAAGCTACACTCCAAAACCTGAGCACCATTTAGATGAGATGCTAAGACCCTGTCCACCTGATCAGGTGGATACAAAAGATCGCACAGTGTTACGTGAAAGCCAGTAGGGAGTTCTCCTCGGACTCTTGCCAAAATTTCTCCCTCAACTAGCATCAACACCAAAAAAATTACTCACATAATTTGTCTTTTGTTGCATTTTGCTGCCTGTAAAATTGGCTTCCATATTTGCATACATAGCATCGATAACTGCCCTCCAATGTAATTAATTCGATGCGTTTTGAAACATCCTGGGAACACAATAAGGTGCCAAATAAATGCAAGTTGTTCCAGCGCAATACCTCGCATTACGACACTTATCTCAAACCACAACACAAATAGGATGTGTTATATTGCACCAACTAGAAGTATTTGCACAATGTTTCAAACTATGGGTTAAAAGTATACAATTACTATCGTGATTTTCTGCTTTTATATCCATTAAACCTGTTGGTACACACATTAATAAGGAGCTTCTCCAGATCTTTTGACAGGGCCATCATATGACCTGACTGAGAAATTACATAATTCATCACATTCAGTTTGGAGAGATGCAGGCTCAACTGTTAGCTTCTGCCAGGAATCAATACCAATGACAGATTAAAAATATAGGCATAACCATCTTTTTAAATGCAGTCGGTATCTTGTACTAGTTAATGTTGTAGCTCTAAAATACGTTCTAAAATCACTAAGTGCTTTCAACACAAATTGAAATGGCTGGTTTCTTGATATAAAATCTGTGTGTGATTACATTACAGGGAGCTTTTAATATAATGCTGCAATAAAATGTCATTAATAGCTGGAAAGGTATACATAGGCCAAAACGCTGATTTCAAAACAAGTTCCTTCAAATATTTAAAAAAGCATCAACTATATTTTTGTTACTTCAAATGTAATTTCAAATGTTCCCCTCAGTTGTACAGTTTGCCACTCATATTTCTGTGATTTCTGTGTTGCAAATTTTCATCCAATTTTTACCATCTCCCCTCCTGAAGGCACTGACTCCTGCTGGGATTCAGTTTCACAGATCAAAAGATCTGTAGAAGCTCCTAATTAATGTGTGGACCAGCAGGCTTCATGGATATTAAAGCAGAAAATCACTATCGTAATTTTGTAGTTTTAACCCATAGTTTGAAACACTATGCAAATACTTCTAGTTGTTGCAATATAACACATCCTATTTGTGTTGTGGTTTGAGAAAAGTGTCTTGATGCGAGGTATTGCGCTGGAACAACTGGCATTTGTATAGCATCTTATTGTGTTCCCAGGATGTTTCGAAACACATCCAATTAATTACATTGGAAGGCAGTTATCAATGCTATGTATGCAAATATGGAAGCCAATTTTACAGGCAGCAAAATGCAAAGTGCATTACTGCCTGTACTTTCCTTCACAGGCCATTCACCATATCCCTAGATAGTCAATGTTGGCAGCTTACGAGGCCATAGGCAACCTCGCAACCAAGTCCAAACCTGCCCTAAGCTGAGCTCTGCACGCGTGCAGTTTCCAGTGCAATAACTGGACAGCAAACAAGAGCAGGAACCATGGCTGAGATTTCCTTCCATAGAACAGGACATTGAAGAAATGTGCAACAACCCCTGCTGAGATCAGCTCACCCAACACAGACCAAGAATAAAAATTGACCCTCTGAAATGTACGGCTGTGCTGCACATTGCCATAATCAGCTGAGCCAATCTTTGGGCCTCCTTATCTCGAGAGACAATGGATACGCGCCTGGAGGTGGTCAGTGGTTTGTGAAGCAGCGCCTGGAGTGGCTATAAAGGCCAATTCTGGAGTGACAGGCTCTTCCACAGGTGCTGCAGAGAAATTTGTTTGTTGGGGCTGTTGCACAGTTGGCTCTCCCCTTGCGCCTCTGTCTTTTTTCCTGCCAACTACTAAGTCTCTTCGACTCGCCACAATTTAGCCCTGTCTTTATGGCTGCCCGCCAGCTCTGGCGAATGCTGGCAACTGACTCCCACGACTTGTGATCAATGTCACACGATTTCATGTCGCGTTTGCAGACGTCTTTATAGCGGAGACATGGACGGCCGGTGGGTCTGATACCAGTGGCGAGCTCGCTGTACAATGTGTCTTTGGGGATCCTGCCATCTTCCATGCGGCTCACATGGCCAAGCCATCTCAAGCGCCGCTGACTCAGTAGTGTGTATAAGCTGGGGGTGTTGGCCGCTTCAAGGACTTCTGTGTTGGAGATATAGTCCTGCCACCTGATGCCAAGTATTCTCCGAAGGCAGCGAAGATGGAATGAATTGAGACGTCGCTCTTGGCTGGCATACGTTGTCCAGGCCTCGCTGCCGTAGAGCAAGGTACTGAGGACACAGGCCTGATACACTCGGACTTTTGTGTTCCGTGTCAGTGCGCCATTTTCCCACACTCTCTTGGCCAGTCTGGACATAGCAGTGGAAGCCTTACCCATGCGCTTGTTGATTTCTGCATCTAGAGACAGGTTACTGGTGATAGTTGAGCCTAGGTAGGTGAACTCTTTAATCACTTCCAGAGCGTGGTCGCCAATATTGATGGATGGAGCATTTCTGACGTCCTGCCCCATGATGTTCGTTTTCTTGAGGCTGATGGTTAGGCCAAATTCATTGCAGGCAGACGTAAACCTGTCGATGAGACTCTGCAGGCACTCTTCAGTGTGAGATGTTAAAGCAGCATCGTCAGCAAAGAGGAGTTCTCTGATGAGGACTTTCCGTACTTTGGACTTCGCTCTTAGATGGGCAAGGTTGAACAACCTGCCACCTGATCTTGTGTGGAGGTAAATTCCTTCTTCAGAGGATTTGAACGCATGTGAAAGCAGCAGGGAGAAGAAAATCCCAAAAAGTGTGGGTGCGAGAACACAGCCCTGTTTCACACCACTCAGGATAGGAAAGGGTTCTGATGAGGAGCCACCATGTTGAATTGTGCCTTTCATATTGTCATGGAATGAGGTGATGATACTTAGTAGCTTTGGTGGACATCCGATCTTTTCTAGTAGTCTGAAGAGACCACGATTGATGCACACAGAAGTGATGGTGGCAACAGATGTTGCAATGAAAGCTAACCCTTTAAGCCCTGAAGTAAAACACCTCTGCCAAAGAAAATTATAATCAACTCTTTAATCAGTTTAAATTCCCATTCTTTCAAAAGGGAAGAGTAGTTTATGATATTATCCCATCCATCTGTTGTTCATCAGTCATCCAGCTGTTGCAATTGATTCTCAAATGAATAAGTTAAAATTACTTCCATCACATTTCAACTGAACTTCCTGAATGTTAACCTGCTCAGACTCTGGAATAGAGTATGGTGGGATTCACTGCACAGTCCTTCCATCACTGCAGTAGCTTAAATGCGTTTCATTTGATTTTAACTAAACATCATAAGGTACATGCCTAATATTCAGCTTGCTGTTGAACTTCCTCACATCTTGCAGAATACAGTGTATGGAGGCTAATGAGTTACTGCTGTAACAACCTCTATCTGAAGAGAGGCTCACTCATATCCATACACATATATAATGTGGCATGATGAACTTTTGTCCTGTATCACTTGCCCCTGAACCAACCACCACCACTACTACCCCAAGCTCATTAATACTTCATGTCTCACTCAATACCACATTTGTAACCACTATATGGGCTGAATTTTATTATCGGCGGCACGTTTTAAAGATGGCGGTCCTCCCGCGCAGAGCCGCCATTATATTCAGCACTGCAGCTCATTAACATTGATGCCACCACCCACGCCCCCCCCTCACCCCACCTCACCGGGGGGGCAGGACCTCCGGCGCCGTGATCGCCATCAGGTCAGCTGAGGAGCAGGTGCTGGGACCCTATTTAAAGCCCCCCAGCACCTGCTTCTTGCCAACTGCCAAATACTTACTCTGCTTTGTCCCAGTGTCCTGTGCAGTTGAGATCCTCTTCTTCCATTCAAGTGCAACCTTTTTTCCTGTCGGGCTACTGCACCTGGGTGCATAATCTTAATTTTGCACATACGTGAAAGTGATATTGAATTACATCAGAAAAGGAAAATATGCCTCTCAGAAATAAAATCATCATTCAATAATATAACATGGTATGGACTTTTCATTTCCTGAATGTAAACTGCTGCAGACTAATATGCATTTGGAATCTGTACTCATTTTTCATTGAAATTGTATTAGAAAACACATGGAACTAGAAGTAAAACTATTTTTCTAAGAACCAGGAAAATATGTTTCCCTTGGAGCTGCATTGCAAACCTGAAATATTAAATCAATAATTATGATAAACTGGTGCAGGAGCAAAGTGAACGCCAACATCTATATCTGTGTCTATCTGTCGTATATGAAAACCTGGTACAACAGCACATATTTCCTCACTGGTACTGCATTAGTTTTAAAACCTGTAAAAAAATCCTGACAGCCAAAAGTTGGAGCAGTTAGATTATGGACTAACCTTTGCATTTGAAGGACCAAACAAAAATCCGAAGGTGGCAGAGGGGCACTCCAGGGTGGCCCCACGGTTCAGCGATTCCTCCCTGCTCATTCTCCTCCAGGTTGTGCAGGCAAGGCGGGAGGTCCTTTTCTCCAGCGATGGTAAGAAGAGGCCCCCCTGCCTAACCAAGGCAGCCTGGCTGGAGGTGGCAAAGGAGGCCAGTAGCCATGGGGCCATCCAGTGTGAATGGGTCCATTGCCGAAGAGGATGAACGATCTGCATCGCACGCATCATGGCCCCATTGAACCTGGGTGTCCCCACATGTGTGCCACTGCCATGCCAAAGACAGGGAGGTTGGACAGGGAGGAATGACATGACATGAATGGATGAAAGTATGAAAGAACTCACCCTTGTCTGCTTCTCAGAGCATGGCACCTACATGACAGGCTGACTCAGGAGTGCACACCGAGCCTTCCACACCTTTAGGCCAGCACCCCTCATGACATGTGTCGGGTTGCTGCCTTGCCATGCTTAATCTCTGCCTCCTGACTCCTCCAGGCAAAGAGGGCCCACAGTGCTCGTGAAGCAAGTCAGACTGGTGGAGGAGTGCCAGATATGCGGACAACGACACAGCTGAGGAGGAGGCCCTCCAACTGGCTGCGACACATGTGGACCGTACAGTAGGTGATGTTGAGCTCGGGGTCCTGAGTGAACATGCAGCCATTTGATACACATGATCACTGTGAAAATTGTACTATTTGAGACAATGCTGTCATCATCGTCAAAATGCTCACCATAAAGACTGACAGCATGCTCTTCTTGCAGGTCAACGCTCTGAGTTGGCCCTGGCGGCCCAGGACACCTCCTGCACCTCTGAGGAAGAGACATCCTCTGAGGAAACAGTGTCCCATGACAGTCCCGCACCTTCCACCAGTGCAGATGCAGTCACATCGGTGGGAATCCGGTCGACCTTACAGTCTGGGTCACAAGCTGGTGAGAGCACTGCACACGCGCCCAGGCAGCTGACTGAGGCTGAGACAGCTGAGACCCCTGACAGTCAGAGGGCTGTGAGTGGCCAGGCCCATGCTGAGCCCAAGGCTACTGATGACCCTCTGTTGTGGACAGCACAGGCCATGCGGAGCCTTGAGCGGATGATGGGGGAGTCCATCTAGGCCATGACAGTTGCCTTGTCCCAGGCATTTGAGCGCATGGCTTCATCTATGAGGATGATGGCGGCCCCCCGGTGAGTCAGATTCCATTAATACGCGCTGACCTGCAATCCCTCGCCGAGGCCATCAGATCCACAAATCAGTGGCAAGGCGCGAGAGGGACCGGGGGCATGGAGATTATCCTTGCACCTGCTCCTTCCCGGGAGAGCAGAGAGATTCAAAGCAGCCTTGAGATGGAGGAGGCGAGCCTGCGCGCCATATCCGGGATCCCATCTCAAGGTGATTCCAATGCGGTCACTGGCCCTTCCACCCATTAGTTAAGCTCCCGCAGCCACAACATCTGAGGAGAGTTCTGCGTTGACACAGGGTTCCCCCAGCCAGCCAGGGCCCTCCAGCAGAGGATGACCTCCGAAGTCATCCACAGCCAAAGGACACTCGGATCAGCAGCTTTCCTCCAGTCAGGCTGCAAGTGCAGAAGCGCCACCACGAAGGAGCACCCGCAAGCATTTCAGAAAAACACCGCTACACAAATGGGTATGCACGGGTGACACAACACTGTTAAAAGTTAAATCACTGAATGTTCTTCACTAACATGTGTGTTGCTTTTACTGTGTGAATGAAGTGCGCCAGCATGTATCGATCGTGTCTCTTCCCATTACATCGTTGGCCTTTCAGAACTGCCAATGTATGGAAATAGCATCATTGCCATGCCAGTATTACTCATGGGCATCTCCACGGAGGCAGTAACATGGACATTGGCTCAGTCTGCTGCTACCAGTAATGGTGGAGACAAAGAGGTTGCAGATGCGGACTGCTGCACAACAGGTGAACGAGGGTGCTGTGTGTCTTGCAGAGCACATGGTAGTCTTTAAGGCGTGGAAAACCGTTTATCAATAAGGCGTTGCCGTGCATCTCTTGCTCACTGCTCGCCCTGCATGCGGCACCTGGATGCTCTCTGTCCTCCCATGGGCCTTTCCTGCTGCAAGCCCTCTGCGTCCTCATCATCCAAGGAAGAGTCCTGCTCATGTCTCTCCTCATCCTGAAAGGCCTCCCCACTATTGAGTGTGTACAAACAGCAACCATATGAGCTACCCTTTCTGGCTCGTATTGCAGGGCACCATCCGATCGATCCAGGCAGCGTAAACACTTTTTCAGCAGGCCGATCGCCTTCTCAGTGATGGCTCTTGTAGCTCCGTGGCTGGCCTTGTATCTTTCCTCTTCATCACTGGTGGGGTTTCTCACTGGTGTCAGGAGCCATGTCTGCAAGGGGTAGCCCTTGCCTAAAAGAAGCCACCCCTCAATGTGAGCCAGTTCAGTGAACAGCAAAGGCCCCTTGGAACTGGCGCAGGATGATGGCGTCATGGCACCTGCCTGAAAAGCGGGCACAGATTTGCATAAAGCGTTTATGGTGGTCACATACTAGCTACACGTTGAGGGGGTGGAAGCCCTTGAGGTATGCAGTCGGTCGGCCGGCGGGAGCCTTGATGGCCACATGGGTGCCGTCCATGAGCCCTTGCACCTGTGGTAATCCCTCTGGGCCTGGCTCTCAGGGTCCGTCTTGAAGTAGACATAGTCACCAGTCCTCTAGTACAGAGCATCGGTGACCTCCCTCATGCAGTGGTGCACTGCTGACTGTGTGACACCACATAGGTCGCTGGTGGGTTCCTGAAATGATGCAGAGGCCTAGAAGCTGAGAGCCGCAGTTACTTTGAGGGCCAGAGGCACATGATGTCCACAGAAGCCCATTGGCTGCAGGTCCTCGTTGAGCAGGGTATAGAGAGGTGTCACCACCTCTCTGGACATCAGCAGTCGCCTCTGACACTGGCGCTCAAACATCTGCAGGTATGTCATGTGGGACCTGTAGATGCATGGCGAGCGATAATGCAAAGTTGGCCTTGGTGGCTGCTGCTGTTCATGACCAGAGGCTTCTTCGCTGGTTGCACCTGCCTCTTGGTTTTGCCTGCAATGCATATGGCTCCTCATGACAAGCAGATCAATGAATATAGAGTGTACCATCCCCATCTCCAAATTGCAATTAAACTCGGTTCCTTCACTTCTTCAAAGATACCTAACAGGGCAGAGATTGATGTTAACTGTTACATCAAGTGCTTTCATACATCAACTATGTGACGTGGCATGGCATTGCCCGTCTTAGCTTCCACTAAGAGTAGCACAGCATGACCACATTCAGATTGTAGCAGCTGCATTGATTGGCCCAGCAGCCAGACTACCTTTACACACCTATCATTTATGGCACCCTCCCCACACACAGCATCCCCAGTGCCTTTGTTCCTTCACTCACAGAAACATTCAATAGCACAGAGTGCCCCCCTTTATGGAGGGAGGGTACGCAGTTGATCCCTTCATGTTTGCAGAGTTGTGCCTCCAGTAATACCATCCCATCTTCCACCTCCCTTCATGCCTGCAGAGTTGTGCCCCTGGTAATGTCATCCCCCCTCCCACCTCCGTATACATACATGCAGAGTTGAGACCCGTATCATAAGACTTACCTGCACAGGCTCTGATGATTGCTACTTCTGCTGCGCTGCCAGCTTTTCTCAGTCGTGAAAGGGACGGTGCATGAGAGACACCCGTTGTTAAGGAAAATGTGGAACTGTGGACTGAGAGGCAGCGGGATGCATAATGAGGCAAGGTAAATAGCGCTTTGAATATTTAAATTGGGGTGCCACCGCCAAGCGGCGGTGTGGGGGGAGCACTCCGAGGTCCCGCCACTGCTGGTAAAATGGGGCGGGGCCTTGCCAGTGTTGGGGAGCATGGCAGGCTTCTCCCAGAAGTATTTTCTGGGCCCCCCCCACCACGACCCCCGACATCGGTGGGGGTCGGTAAAAGTCAGCCCTATCTTTCTTCTGCGGTCTGTTACAATTTGGACAACTCCCAAACCCTTTATTCGTGTTCACAGAAAACTGCAGTTTCATTACACTAGCCTGCATCTCCTGTGAACCTAAATGTACCCTCATGCTGCGGTGAATGGGAGTCGCATTTCACAATTATTCTACTCCGACAATATTTTGCCTCAGAGACTGCATGGGTTGCCGCTTGGCTGAAAGGCAAAATGTATTAGCCGCGTGGGTTTCCTCCGGGTGCTCCGGTTTTCTCCCACAGCCAAAGACTTGCAGGTTGATAGGTAAATTGGCCAGTGTAAATTGCCCCTAATGTAGGTAGGTGGTAGGAGAATGGTGGGGATGTGGTTGGGAATATGGGATTAATGTAGGATTAGTATGAATGGGTGGTTGTTGGTTGGCACAGACGCGGTGGGCCGAAGGGCCTGTTTCAGTGCTGTATCCCTCTATGACTCTAAACACAATACCGTCAGACGATATCTTTCAGGCTTAAAACTACTAGTCAAATATATTCACTTGATTTAAAGTTATACCAAAGCAAAACACTAGATAATCAGCAATACAATTGTTGACTTGCATAATACTTTAAATTGTTTCAAAATTAATTTGATGTTGAAAGCTTCATTTTTTTTCAGAAACCCTTCATTGAGATTCTGATGAATGTAATGTGAGTACTTATTTGCTCCCATTCTTGGACCTCATCTCAGCACTGCAATATGGGCATGAATTGTTAAAGCAGGAGAAATACAGACCAGGAAGAGACCACAAAACTTATACAATTCCAAGCAGGCTTTTGACATTTCAGATCAAAGCAAATCCTCATACCAGGTATGTTCCCTTCAAGTCAACCTAGATTCTTTCCCAACAGGCAGATCATTAGAATATGAAGTACTTCCACTGATCAAGTGCATTGGATGTGAGCAGCTTCCCTTTGGCGAGTACTGACATGTGGAACTTAATTTGCATATCAAGTAGATTGGGTGCCTCAACCAGATAACTTGGCACCGATATAAGATTATAAGCTTGCATGCATTACTCAAAGTCATAAGAGAGTTGTTGATATGATTAACTTGTAACTATAAGAAATCAACAGCACTGGGAGATCAGCTGGCTTCCTGCTCCTGAAAGCGATATCAATTTCTGGATGGATTATGCTTCATCTCACTCAATTATATCCATACAAAGACAAAAGGATTATTTTTGGGATGAAACTAACAGAATCCCATTTCACAATACAAAAGCAAAATACTGCAAATGCTGGACATCTGAAAATGCTGGATATACTAAGTAGGTCAGGCAGCATTTTTTTTTATTCATTCATGGGATGTGGGCATCACTGGCTAAGCCAGCATTTATTGCCCATCCCTAATTGCCCTTGAGAAGGTGGTGGTGAGCTGCCTTCGTGGACCACTGCAGTCCATGGGAGGTAGGTACACCCACAGTGCTGTTAGGAAGGGAGTTCCAGGATTTTGACCCAGCAACAGTGAAGGAACAGCGATATAGTTCCAAGTCAGGATGGTGTGTGACTTGGAGAGGAACTTGCAGGTGGTGGTATTTCCATGCATTTGCTGCCCTTGTCCTTCTAGTTGGTAGAGGTCATAGGTTTGAAAGATGCCCTCTAAGAAGCCTTGGTGCATTGCCGCAGTGCATCTTGTAGATGGTACACACTGCTGCCACTGTGCATCGGTGGTGGAGGGAGTGAATGTTTGTGAATGGGGTGACAATCAAGCAGGCTGCTTTGTCCTGGATGGTGTTGAGCTTCTTGAGTGTTGTTGGAGCTGCACCCATCCAGGTCAATGGAGAGTATTCCATCACACTCCTGACTTGTGCCTTGTAGATAGTGGACAGGCTTTGGGGAGTCGGGAGGTGAGTTACTTGCTGCAAGATTCCTAGCCTCTGACCTGCTCTTGTAGCCACGGTATTTATATGGCTACTCCAATTCAGTTTCTGGTCAATGCTAGTCCCTAGGATGTTGATAGTGGGGGATTCAGCAATGGTAATGTAACTGAATGTCAAGGGGAGATGGTTAGATTCTCTATTGTTGGAGATGGTCATTGCCTGGCACTTGTGTGGCGCAAATGTTACTTGCCACTCATCAGCCCAAGCCTGGATATTATCCAGGTCTTGCTGCATTTCTACACGGACTGCTTCAGTATTTGAGGAATGGCGAATGGTGCTGAACATTGATGATTGCACAATGAACTTCCCCACTTCTGACCCTATGATCGAATGAAGGTCATTGATGAAGCAGTTCTAGATGGCTGGGCCGAGACACTACCCTGAGGAACTCCGGCAGTGATGTCCTGGAGCTCAGATAATTGACCTCCAACAACCACAACCATCTTCCTTTGCTCTAGGTATGACTCCAACCAGTGGAGAGTTTTCCCCCTGATTCCCATTGGCTTCAGTTTTGCTAGGGCTTCTTGATGCCATAGTCAGTCAAATGCTGCCATGATGTCAAGGGCAGTCACTCTCACCTCACCTCTTGAGTTCAGCTCTTTTGTCTATGTTTGAACCAAGGTTGTAATGAGGTCAGGAGCTGAGTGGCCCTGGCGGAACCCAAACTGAGCGTCACTGAGCAGGTTATTGCTAAGCAATTGCTGCTTGATGGCACTGTTGATGACACTTTCCATCACTTTACTGATGATTGAGAGTTGGCTGATGGGGCGTAATTGGCCAGGTTGGACTTGTCCTGCTTTTTGTGTACAGGACATAGCTGGGCAATTTTCCACATTGCCGGGTAGATGCCAATGTTGTAGCTGTACTGGAACAGCTTGGCTAGGGGTGCAGCAAGTTCTGGAACAGAGGTCTTCAGTACTATTGCTGGAATGTTGTCAGGGCCCATAGCCTTTGCAGTATCCAGTGCCTTCAGTCGTTTCTTGATATCACGGATGGAGAAACAGAGTTAACATTTCAGGTTGCTTTGGTAAAAGTTAAAAATAAATAGGTTTTTAGCAAGTGAAAGGGGGCAGGGTGGGAAAAGAACAAAAGGGAAAGTAATCATTTGGTAGTACAGAACTTGAGAATTGCTGAAAATAGAGACATGTTGTTGAAACTTCTTGTCTTGCACTCATCAGGACAATACGCAAGAATAACCAATGTAAGAGAAAACAACAACTTATCCTGCATGAGAAGAGAGTGCTGCTTGATTGTCAAGTGAACTCTGATTGGTAGAGGTGTTGCCATGGAGAATGCACCAGTTTACGGTGACTGACAGTTAACTGCCAAGCTTTGTTTGAAATTTAAACCAGGCAGCTTGACCAGCTTGACTCTGATTGGTCAAGGCATTGCCCTGAGGAATGAACCAGCCCATGCTTTCAAAACTCAGGACACCGTGTCCAACATTAGATGCGATTCCGCAATTGGACAACATTTGCTAAATAATCCGCAGTGTTCTAAGAATTACGCTGACAACCATTCTAAAATTGTCAGTAGGGCTCACTGCGGACTGGAAGCTACATATGTTAATACACAGGGCCCTGTTCTTTGCAGACAGAAAGAACATGTGCACACATTGAGCCTGTTTCAGCTGAACAAAATAAGTGACAGCCATTCGCTGTTCATTCCTCAGAGTCAAGCTTCGACAACATGTCTCTATTTTCAGCAATTCAAAAGGGAAAGTCTGTGATAGGGTAGAAGCCAGGAGAGATTAAATGACAAAAGAGTTAGTGCTGTAAAGTCAAAGGGACTGGCCAGTTCACTGAGATAGCTGTGGAAGTGTTGCAGAGGAGGAGGAGCCCTGATTGGGACATGGACAGAGTGAATGGAAGAGTTCTATTCTGTTGAAACCAGGGAGGAGAGGTTTCCAAGGAGAGAAGAAATTGGGATGGTGTTCATCAAAACACAGATCCTATTAGAGGTGTTCAAATTGTAAAGGTTTTGATGAGGTAAAAAGGAAAAAGATATTTTTACTGGTTAGCGATTGGCATAGATGAACTGTGAAGAAGATAGTGTAGAACTTCAAAAGAACAAAGACAAGTTGGTGGAATGACAGACAAGGGGCAGATGAAGTTCAATGCAGAGAAATGTGAAGTCATTCATTTTGAAAAGAAGAACATGGAGAGACAATATAAGATAAAGGGTACAACTCTAAAGGGGTGCAGGAGCAGAGGGACCTGGGTGTATATGTGCATAAGTCATTGAGGTGTCAAGATAAATTGATAGCACATTTAATAAAGCATATAGTAGCATACAGTATCCGAGGCTTTATTACTAGGGGCATAGCTTACAAGAGCAAGAAGGTTATGTTGAGCTTGTATAAGATACTAGTTTGGCCTCAGCTGGAGTATTGCATCCAGGTCTGGGTGCCGCATTTTAGGAAAGATGTGCAGGCATTGGAGAGAGTGCAGAAAAGATTCACGAGGATGGGATAAGGAACTTCAATTATGAAGACTGACTGGAGAAGTTGGGACTATTTTCCTTGGAGAAGAGAAGGCTGAGAGGAGGTTTGTTAGACGTATTCAAAATCATGAGGGGTCTGGAAGGAGTAGATGGGGAAAAACTGTTCCCACTTGTGAAAGGATTGAGAACGAGAGGGCACAGATTTAAAGAAATTGACAAAAGAAGCAAAAGCGACATGAGGAAAAACTTTTTCACGCAGAGAGTGGTTAAAGTCTGGAATGCACTGCCTGAGAGTGTTGTGGAATCAGGTTCAATCAAGGCATTCAAAAGGGAATTAGACTGTTATCTGAAAAGAAAGAATGTGCAGGGTTACAGGGAGAAGGCAGAGGAATGACATTAGGTGAACTGTTCATTCAGGGAGCCAGTGCAGACACGATGGGCTGAATGGCCTCCTTCTGCACTGTAATGATTCAGTGATTCTGTGAATGACTGCTTTCTGTATTAAATCCAAATAGGGCTGAAATATTGTGAGGACTGTTCATTGGACAGATCTTAGATTAGGTAAAGTTTGGGGCCTTTCAATAAGCCAAAAGGGACTCATGCCAGCCCTCAACTCAGCAAAGAGTTATTTTATGAGTTTTGAGAGCTCCTTTTATGAGCAGAATTCCCACATGAGCCCAGAAAGTCCCAACACAGTCCTCCCATCTGGAAAATGGCTGGAGCTTTACAAACAGGGCAGAATCCATGCACAACCTGGGAAATCCGGGTCGGGTCGGGTCACACCACCTGCATTTTCTGTCATTCTCTGCTGTGATACCAATCAAATTTGGGTGGACAAATCCCAGGTATGGAGTATTAGTAAATAAGAACAATAGCTAAATGAGAACTCAGTTGTACTATTCAGAGGCTCTAACTAGGATTTTAATTAAAGAATTTCCATATAGTTTGAGATTGTAAGAAAAATTGAGGGCCATCAAATGCTATTCATCCCATTGAAGCTGATCCCTTTAGGCAGTTAAATTTTACTTTCATATTTGCATACTTAAGAGTTACTGTGCAGAAAAGCATAAGTAATTCACTGTGTAATTCAGGATTCTACAAAAATTCAAGTAAATGTCCATATATATATATATAAATATATATATAATTCCTCCAACACTCACCTTGTGGGAAATAGCTTTTTAACTCACCCACTGGTTTTATGTGTGTGACATATTCTCCATTTCAGATAGCAGAGTGCTGGAAATTAGCTTCTAAAATGACAGGAAAATAATCCATACTTGTGACCTGCAGCAAGTCTAATCTTGCTAACACTGTTGCCAGGCAGTTATATTGTCTATACTAACTGTTGTTAGAAAACATTGGAGGCTTTTTTAAAACCATTTTTTGGTTTCATTTATATATATTATTGAATTCCAATCTGCTCCATACTTTATGTAACTATGACTTTTTTAATATAAATTCAAGCACAGAGATAGCCCACCACAGAATTGTACACAAACAGTCAAGTGTGGGGAAATCATACAGCAACTTATATTTATATAGTTTAGTTTAGTTTAGAGATACAGCACTGAAACAGGCCCTTCGGCCCACCGAGTCTGTGCCGACCATCAACCACCCATTTATACTAAATGAGAGACCCCCCTCCCCCCACTTAGGGTCTGCTCATGTCAGAGTCCAGTTGCTTCTCCTCTGCTGCACAGAAAACACCATCTTAAAACCACAGATGGAATTAGTATTCCATATTCCTACCACATCCCCACCTGTCCCTATATTTCCCTACCACCTACCTATACTAGTGGCAATTTTATAATGGCCAATTAACCTAGCAACCTGCAAGTCTTTGGCATGTGGGAGGAAACCCACACAGACACAGGGAGAACTTGCAAACTCCACACAGGCAGTACCCAGAATTGAACCCGGGTCACTGGAGCTGTGAGGCTGCGGTGCTAACCACTGCGCCACTGTGCCGCCCTAATGTCATAAATGGCACTTCACAGGAGAATTATAAAACAAAATATGACACTGAGCCACATAAGGAAATATTAGGTGAGATGACCAAAAGCTTGGCCAAGAGGTAGGTTTTAAGGAGTGTCTTAAAGGAGGACAGTGAGATGGAGAGGTGTGGGAGGGAATTCCAAAGCTTAGGCCCTAGGCAACTGATGATGTGGCCACAGAGTGGGGAAAGGTAGATTGGTTGAGTTCGAGTCCATAGTAAAAAAAAAGGTATCAAGTCTGTGGACTTTGGTAATAATGCTGGCTTCCAGCTGAATTCAGTGATCCTGAGGCTTTTAGTTTGAAACAATAGATGACTGTTTCGGTGGGTCTCTTGGAGACAGCAATGAGGATGATTTCCTCCAACGGGGTTTCTGATTGTAGCCAGAGTATGTAAAGGTGGTCAGTCAACATACAGGATTTGAAAGCTTTCAAACTGGGATGGAGAGAGAGAGACCCCCCCCCACCCCCACCCCCACTTAGGGTCTGCTCATGTCAGAGTACAGTTGCTTCTCCTCTGCTGCACAGAAAATACCATCTTAAAACCACAGATGGGGAGGGGCTGGTCACATGACAGTCACTTAGTGATTCAAACATAGCAGTTAGCAGCATTTCTCTGCTTGCTGAGAGAATGGGTAGTTCCTTTAAACTTCCTGTATCTTGGTTCTTGCTGGGGACTGAGCAGACATTGTGTCTCTCTCTCCTCACAAGCATTGCAGTGTAGGATACAGTGTAGCAAAAACTAGGTGGTCATCTTAAGCTGAACTAAGACTTTGCTGACAGCTTGTCTTTTAAAGAAAATATAAATTCGGATCTCCAGTCAGTGGATTAAAGAAAATTATCATTCAACAATGCACATTGGCATAACAAAAGCTATGCGGGAAAAGCAAGGAAGTGGAACTAATTAGATAGCTCTTTCAAAGCCGAATAAGCACAATGAGCTAAATGGCCTCCTTCTGTGCAGTAAGATTTTATGATTCTGGAACAGCAGAGACTTAGGGATTCAGATATACAAATCTTTAAAAGCAGATGGAAAGTTGATAAAGCTATTAAAAATATATACGGGATCCTAGATTTCATAAATAGGTGCATCAAGTACAAAAGCAAAGAAGATAAATGCATACAAATCATTGGTTAGCCCACAGTTAGAAAACTGTGTTCAGTACTTGCCACTGTACTTTATCATGTTAAGGCCATGGAGAAATTCACCAAGATGATCTCAGGTTTGAGAGGCTTTAATTATGAAGAACGATTAAAGAAATTATGGTTTATATCATTGAAACAGAGTAAGCTAAGATGATATTTCATAGAAATGTTCAAAATTCTAGGGTTTTTTGATAAAGTAAAATGGGAAAATCTAGTTCCACTAGTCAGTGAGTCCATAACTAGAGGATGTAAGTTTAAGATCATCACCAAGAAATCAAAAGGAGAGGTTGAGAACTTTTATCATGCAGAAAGTTGTTGGGATGTTCTTCCAAAAACAGTGGTGGAAGCAGAATCTATAATACTTTTGAAGAGAAACAGATAAATAGGTTTCAAGGAATAATTTGAAAGAATATGAAGAGAAGGCAGGGGAATTGAATGAAATGAATAGCTCTTTCAGGGAGTTGGCACAGATGCAATGGGCTGAATGGCCTCTATCGGTGCTATGATTTCTTCTTGAAGCTGTTCTATAATATAGTCACACCACCAGATAGTCTGTGCAGTGACTTGTGATTTCTCCTACAGAAAGCTCTCACTTGGGCATTATACAGAGCATTCCAATCAATAGTGTTTATAGTTAGACTGAGTCACTCAGTGTTCTCAATAATAGACAGAGGATTTCATTATAGTGTGAAGTTTGACAACTATTTTAATTGAATTGCTTGCTTAGCACAGGAGTTCTACAATCAATTACTCACTGCCTGAGTTGAGATCTCAATGGTTCTTCACCAATGGTTACACTTATAATCTTTCCGATTCACAATGAGCTGAGGTATGATGCCAGACAAATATCTTATTACAATGAAAAACTTCTAAACTTTATGATAATTGATTTTCCATTATCTATCATCAGGTCACATATAAACATATAAACGTGGTTTTTTGGTCAATATTTCTCCCTCAAACAATATGACCAAAAACACAGATTAATTGATCATTCATCTTGTGGTTGTTTGTTGGCTGCCATGTTAGCATATATAATGACAGTAACTGCAGTTCAAAAGTGATTTATTGTGTGGAATGCTTTCAAATGTTTTAACATGATAAAGTGACATATAAATGTGAGTAAGTAGAGACGAGCAAATAACCTTAATTCCAACTGGACTTTAAAGTATTCAGTTGACGTCATGGCATCACTCAATGGTGTTTCCAAGTAATTCCGTTTCTTTTCATAGTTATTTAACACTTCTAAATGCAAACAACTTCTAAATATTGGTTTCTAATTATTACCATGGCAAAAAAGTGCACAGACATTGGCCAGGATTTTATCTAGGTAACTGGGAGTAGGGGGTTCCCGGCAACCAGCTAAAGTGCTGACGAGAGCCCCCCTGTCGCCTCCTCTGGGGGAGGCTTGCTGCATCTTGTGCCAATTAGGCAGGTCTTCCCAGGAATAAGGACCCCGGTGCCAGAAGTCCTGCCTACTGAAAGCTGCCAGCCAATTAGAGCCCTGTAGCTCTTTAACTGAGCAGCGCCACTGTGAAGGTGGTGGCTGCTGCCAGGACTTGTCTCACCCAAGGTACTGGACCCAGCCCACAGGTAAGTCAGGGCGGGAGGGGTTTTGGGGGATGGGGGTAGTGGTGGAGGTGGGGTGTAGGGGGACGGCAGAAAGGGTAGGGGGGTGGCTCTCAGTAGGCCCTCCCTTTTCCAATGCTGGGTCCTTCGATGAGGCGCTAAGTGCCTTTTAATGAGGGGGCACACCCCTGGAGCCAGCAAGCAAACCACATGGATTTAGTTGGTTTGCTTCCCATGGGCTAGTACCAGCGGCGGTGGGATGAGGCCCTTAACTGGGCATTAAGTATCCACCTAAGGGCCCCAATTGGCAGAATTAATTTGGGTAGAGATGGGAAGATTATGGGGTTCCCCCAGTCACTGTCCCACTGGATTATATGCTCTCCTCACCTCCAAAGTTGCCACAAGGGAGAGCATAAAATTCCCCCTTGACTGTGTGTGTTCCATATAACCTCTCATCTCACATTATGAACATATTCAATAGAGTCTGGACTTAAATAGATAAACTGCTTCCTCAATGTGCATCAAAACCATGGTATCGTGATCTGCTTTGTGTGATGGGCTATTTTATCAGCAGTTGTTTAGTTATTTCTCCAATGCAGGTAGTGAAACAAAGTCATGGTGAGATTTGGCTGTGCCCCAGTACAAATTTTGTGCCAAATTTATGTTGCTATTGATATAGATTTGGCTGGAAAACTACAAATGTAACAAGGGTAAGAGACAGAGACATTTCACAGAAAGCAGCCAAAGGAACCTCTGAAAGTGAATTGGCAGCATTTGACCGAGTATAGCATCAAGGAGCCCTAGCAAAACTGGAGTCAATGGGAATCAGGGGGAAAACTCTCCGCTGGTTGAAGTCATACCTAGCGCAAAAGAAGATGGCTGTGGTTGTTGGAGGTCAATCATCTGAGCTGCAGGACGTCACTGCAGGAGTTCCTCAGGGTAGTGTCCTAGGCCCAACCATCTTCAGCTGCTTCATCAATGACCTTCCTTCAATCATAAGGTCAGAAGTGGGGATGTTCGCTGATGATTGCACAATGTTCAGCCCCATTGACAACTCTTCAAATACTGAAGGAGACCGTGTAGAAATGCAGCAAGACCTGGACAATATCCAGGCTTGGGCTGATAAGTGGCAAGAAACAATTGCGCCACACAAGTGCCAGGCAATGACCATCTCCAACAAGAGAGAATCTAACCATTTCCCCTTGACATTCAATGACATTACCATCGCTGCATCCCTCACTATCAACATCCTAGGAGCTACCATTGACCAGAAACTGAACTGGAGTAGCCATATAAATACCGTGGCTACAAGAGCAGGTCAGAGGCTAGGAATCCTGCAGCGGGTAACTCACCTCCTGACTCCCCAAAGCCTGTCCATCATCTACAAGGCACAAGTCAGGAGTGTGATGGAACACTCTCCACTTGCCTGGATCGGTGAAGCTCCAACAATACTCAAGAAGCTCGACATCAGCCAGGACAAAGCAGCCCACTTGATTGGCACACCATCCACAAACATTCATTCCCTCCACCACTGATGCACAGTGGCATCAGTGTGTACCATCTACAAGATGCACTGCAGCAATGCACTAAGGCCTCTTAGACAGCACCTCACTACCACCTTCTCAAGGGCAATTAGGGATGGGCAATAAATGCTGGCATACGCAGTGATGCCCACATCTCATGAATGAGTTAAAAAAAAATTGGTAGCTCATGCTCCAATAACTGGAAAATTATATCAATCTGCCAGCTTTCCATTTCACCAATCATCATTTCACCCAAATGGCAACCCTTTGGCACTGTTACACTCCTTTTATGGTATTAGGGGAGCAGTCCTGAGGATGCCACATTGTTCCCAAAAGTACAATATAAAACAAAAAGATATAAGCTGATATTATAGCCTGACAGATAGATGGATTGAACACTATTGCGGAGGACTGCACAGGGCTCTTAATTTCCATTTACAGTGGAAACTCCAAAAACACATGTACACTGATGACACACAGCTCTATCTCACCACAATCTCTCTTGACCCCTCCACAGTCTCTGACTTATTATGCTGTTAAGCTAGTCCTGGATGAGCAGAAGTTTTGTCCAACTAAATATTGGGAAGACCAAAGTCATTAGCCTGGAGTTTCTACTCTAGGCACAATTGGCAATTTAGGCGCAAATTGTGCTCAAAATTGCACCAGGTTGGAGAAGTTTCCGCTCACATTCATTTACATATCGATGAACATAAAATCTTTCATGAACCAGCACAATCGAGCAGCATTTTCGAACACAATTTTGTTTTAAAAAATTGCAGTAGAAATATTCCTTAATATTTTGAAGCGTGGAAATTTGGTGCTGCTTTGGTAATACAGCTAAAAATAGGTTTATCAAAAAAATAAGAATTTTTAATCAGGGTGTCGAATCCACTACTTGTGAGTAACCCAATTTAAAATAAATGAAAATGACTTTAAGTAAAGAACTATACAGAACCATTTATTAGTGTCATTGTGTACAGTGATCAATTTCCGAGTAAATTACTAACATCTTTTAAAGGTGCCAATTCGTGTCTTTGTACCTAAAATTTTAAGACTGTCCTTGAAGCCTGCAAATAGGTGCAATTAGCAGAAACTCACAATGGTCATTTCTTTGATCCATGGGCCTGGCCTGTTTTCTGTGTGGGGCCAGTTTCAAGTGCGATTTTTTTGTTTAGCTAGCACAAAACATTGCAGAAACTCAATCCGCGCTGAATGTAATTTGTGTTTAAAATTCTTTTCTCGCTGAAAGAAGGGCTTGCATTTATATAGCACTTTACAACCAATGAATTACTTTTTTGAAGTGTAGTCACTGTTGTAATTTAGAAAATGCAGTAGCCAATTTGCGCACAGCAAACTGTCACAAACAACAATCTGTTTGTGTGATGTTGATTGAGGGTTAAATATTGGTTAGAACACCATTCTTGTGCCAGTTTGGCTGACTTCAGATGAATTGCGCTGAAGGAACCAGCATATCCAAGCCCTTTGATTTTGGTCCCTGCCCCTAACTCCGTTCCCTCTCTACCTCTCCCTGGCCACAGTCTGAAGCTGAACCAGGCTGTTCGCAACCTTGGAGTCCTATTTGACCCTGATGTGAGCTTCTGACCACATATCTGCTCCATCACCAAAGTCACCTATCTCCACTTCTGTAACATTGCCCGTCTCCTCCTGCCTCCACTCATTTGCTTCTGAAACACTCCTCCATGCTTTTGTTACTTCTAGACTTGACTATTCGAATGCACTCTGGCTTGCCTCCCATCTTCCATCCTACATACATTTGAGCTCATCCAAAATTCTGTTGCCCATATCCTAACTTGGATCAAATCTTATCCACCCATCACCCTTGCGCTCGCTGACCTACAGTGGCTCCAGGTCCAGCAATTCTTCAATTTTAAAATTTTCCTCCTTGTTTGCAAATCCATCTATGGCCTCGCACTTTCCTATCTGTGTAACCTCCTTCAGGCCCATAACCCTCTGAGATATCTGCACTCCTCCAATTCCGGTCTCTCATCATTGACAGCCATGCTTCCAGTTGCCTGGGCCCTAGGCCTTGGAATTCCCTCTCTAAACCTCTCTTTCCTCCTTTAAGATCCTATTTAAAACCTACCTCTTTGACCAAGCTTTTAGTTACTTGTCCTAATATCGCCTTATGCGATTCAAATTTTGTTTGATAACACTACTATGGCATGCTTTGGGAAATTTTACTGCATTAAAGGCACTATATCAATAGAGCCATAGAGTTATACAGCACAGAAACAGGCCCTTCGGCCCATCATGTCTGTGTCAGCCATCAAGCACCTATCTATTCTAATCCCATTTTCCAGCACTTGGCCTGTAGCTTGTATGCTATGGCTTTTCAAGTGCTCATCTAAATACTTCTTAAATGTTGTGAGGGTTCCTGCCTCTACCACCCCTTCAGGCAGTGTGTTCCAGATTCCAACCACCCTCTGGCTGAAATTTTTTTTCCTCAAATCCCCTCTAAACCTCCTGCCCCTTACCTTAAATCTATGCCCCTTGGTTATTGACCCCTCCGCTAAGGGAAAATGCTTCTTCCTATCGACCCCACCAATGCCCCTCATAATTTTGCATACCTCAATCAAGTCCCCCCTCAGCCTTCTCTGCTCTAAGAAAAACAACCCTCGCCTTTTCAGTCTCTCTTCATAGCTGAAATGCTCCAACCCAAGCAACATCCTGGTGAATCTCCTCTGCACCCTCTCCAGTGCAATCACATCCTTCCTATAGTGTAGTGCCCAGAATTGTACACAATACTCCAGTGTTGGCCTAACTAGTGTTTTGTACAGCTCCATCATAACCTCCCTGCTCTTATATTCTATGCCTTGGCTAATAAAGGCAAGTATCCCATATGCCTTCCTAACCACCTTAGCTATCTGTGCTGCTGCCTTCAGTGATCTATGGACAAGTACACCAAGGTCCCTCTGACCCTCTGGACTTCCTAGGGTCCTACCATTCATTGTATATTCCCTTGCCTTGTTACTCCTCCTAAATGTATCATCTCACACTTCTCTGGATTAAATTCCATTTGCCACTGCTCCGCCCATCTTACCAGCCCATCTATATCATCCTGTAATCTAAGGCTTTCCTCCTCAATATTTAAGACACCACCAATTTTCGTGTCAACTGCGAACTTACTGATCATACCTCCTATATTCACGTCTCAATCATTAATGTACACTACAAATAGCAAGGGTCCCAGCGCCGATTCCTGCGGTACACCACTGGTCACAGGCTTCCACTCACAAAAACAACCCTCGACCATCACCCTCTGACTCCTGCCATTAAGCCAATTTTGGATCCAATTTGCTAAATTGCCCTGGATCACATGGGCTCTTACCTTCTTGACCAATCTCCCATGCGGGACCTTATCTAAAGCCTTACTGAAGTCCATGTAGACTACATCAACTGCTTTACCCTCATCTACACATCTAGTCACCTTCTCGAAAAATTCAATCAAGTTTGTTAGACACCATCTCCCCCTGACAAAGCCATGCTGACTATCCCTGATTAATCCCTGCCTCTCCAGGTGGAGATCAATCTTGTCCCTCAGAATTTTTTCCAATAGTTTCCCTACCACTGATGTTAGACTCACCGGCCTGTAATTACCTGGTTTATCCTTGCTACCCTTCTTGAATCATGGTACCACATTCGCTGTCCTCCAGTCCACTGGTACCTCTCCTGTGGCTAGAGAGGATTTGAAAATTTGTGTCAGAGCTCCTGCTCTCTCCTCCCTTGCCTCACATAACAGCCTGGGATACATCTGATCTGGGCCTGGGGGTTTATTCACTTTTAAGCCCGCTAATACAGCTAATACTTCCTCCCTTTCAATGAGAGTTGTTGTTGTTGAAGCTCTATTAGACTCCACTTTAGAATGGACTGCCTACCTGGTGAATACTGCAAATTGCTAGATAATTGAGTCACACCCAAGTTTTGTTTTCACACATTATGGTAGAAAAATACTTTAGTTATAGCAATGAAGACAAGTACAAAACAATTTATATAAAACTAATTTAATCTTTCTTGTGTTATGATGTTAATTCATGTTAGAGAAGAAGAGATTGATGTTAGCAGGCTGTGCAATAGGCCAAAGGTCTCACACAAGACTTTGTCCTGTGATAAACAGGAAGTTAGATAAATGAAAAAAATAATTTGCAACCATTATAAGAGTTAGGTTCCAGGAGTACCTGCTGTTTTAACTTTAACTTAATCAGATTTTGTATTTAATTTGTCCTCATTTTTAAAGTTTTCATTTTTAGTTCATTCCTCCCCATCATACCTCACATGTTCCCTAATTGAGAAAGCACAGCGATGACCTTCTCTCCCCAGGCCTGTGCCATAACCACACTGCTAAAAACTGTTTGGATTTGCTCAAGAGCAGCTCAGGCTTCCTATGCTCCAATTTCCCTTTCTTCCCACGTGTTGGCTCCATCTAATCTAGACATCCAGTCAAGGAGCATCAACTTACTATCTCCATGGACAGCACTGTTATTATTGAGAATTCACCATGCCGTCAATTCATGGGTAAATTCCTACATCCTGTCATTCCATGTAGGGTGCTTTAGCCATTTTCTGAACTAAGGAGAAAAGCCCATAATCTTCCTGAAAATAAATAATTATCGATAGCTCATATAACCGTTGCACTGTCCAACATTTCCTTAATCATAGCTTTTATTACTTGTGTTCTTTCATGTTTCAAAATATATTGACCATTATAGTCTCAATCCCTTCATCAAAAGTGTAAATATTAGTGTCATTGCTTTATTGACACAGACTATCCTAATGGGCTGTAACCATTTACAAATGTCACATACAAGCAGTTGGCAAATCTGGCTGTTAAGGCAGATAAAACCACAAAGTTGTTTGAACGACTGACTAAAGGTAACTTTAAAAGGACTAGACTGGATGGAGCCTGAATTATTTGCACAAATTTGTGCTGCTTAAGTTGCTCCAGTCAATACTACAGGATCTGTTCACTGTTCATTGTTCACAGTAATTCAAATAAATACAGAAGAACAGGTGCAAATGGTTTCCCTTTACCCGAGCCAACACTTCAACAATTTCTGCCTTTTTGGCTTTTGATTTTAAACTAACCCCAACTTGCTCTGCTCCACCCATTAGTGCATTCACTGTTAACTGTGTTAAATCATTGAGAATTAAATCTCTCTCCACAAAGACTTGAGCATTAAAAGTAGACAGAGTGAATTTTTCCTTATGAGAATAGCAAGAGTAATTGTGAAATTTTGTTTGTTTAAATTTCAGAAAATTCCGACGTACCCTTTTTACAGCTCTGAATTGGTATCCCAGACCTGAGGCCCCAATTTGTTAAACCTCAGCGAGACCATTAATGTTAAAAATACAGGATATGAACCCCCAGACCAATTTAAAGAATTACACAAGATTTCACGTTTTAAGGCTTTTATTATAACTAAACTAAAAGAAATCCCCATTAACTAAATAGTACTTTGTAAGAGGGGTTTTCTTATTAAAAATACTTTAAAACTTCACACCACACTTAGACATTACAGTCCTTTTTGATGGTGAAATTTTTGTGTTTAAAAGTTCCAAACTACTCCTAGTAACAATGGGTTGGATCTCCCAGACCTTCTCAAAATTTATGTCCTCTTCGCTCACTTTGAGCACTTCTGACCCAATGTCCGTGAATAAGGTGATTCCTGGCGAGCTTCTTGGTCTTTTCCCTCTCCGCAAACTTCAACTTTCAAAACAAGTTCAAGTCTTTGCAGCCTTTCACTGTATCAGGCTTCCGAGAACAGTTATTCCCTCTCTCCCTCTCGAGGCTGTCACCTCTGGTTGCTTCCTTACAGCCTGCTCTGAGGCTGCAATCGCAGGGTTCCCTTCTTGCTGCCTGTCTGCCTTGAGAAAATCCGTTAAATTTATCTGGATTCAAAAGTCAATAGCTTATTGTCCTGTTCCAATATGCAAATTCCAGAAGTCTGGTTTCACAAAGCCACTTGGGTCTTCCATTGGTCCCAGGTGTTAATTGCTGCTTGGTACATTTGCAACTTAAATATCACTGACTCCTTGTTTACGACCCTGTCTGGGAGGGTGAAACATGTTGTTCTTCAGGTGTTACCCCTACAGTCTCTGTTTATTCTCAAAAAAAGTCTACAATCTCTGTGTTCTCTGTTGTGCTGGTAACCAAGATTTCTGTCTTGTCCTTTCTCGCGTGGAAGTGAGGTCACCTGACTTTCCAGACTCCATCTCAAAGTTTTAAAAATCACAATTTTTAAAACATAATCATGTTTCAAAGTCCAGCATTCATAACAGTGATGCAAACTGCTGTAAAATTGCACTCTAGCAAAAAAAAGAAAATGGCAGAATCCTTTCATCTGTGGTAAAGATACCTGGATTGCAACTACCAAGTAACTTCTGTAAAAAGTCTTAAATTACACATTTACATGTTGATTTTTCAAAACCTGTTCAAATTAATCATGAAAATTAAACAACTGGAGAACTGGGAATTAATCACCTGACATTTATTAATAGCTTAGACTTAATATCTCTCAATGGTAGCTGAAACAAAATTGAGTGCAAAACCCAACTGAGCCACATCTCAGGGAAGAGCAAAACATCTTACTGAAAGGAAAGACAATTTTAGGGTCAAAAAGCAATATGTGAATGGAAAGTGGGTACGAGAATGCCAAAGCCCAAACTATTCAGTCGGGCTGTAGGAAGCATTTTAATGACCTCGAAAGGACATCAATGATGAAAATAGCCTGTAGTGAAAGCCTATGAAGTATAATGACAGAGACAAATATGCCGCAGAAAAATATTCTTTTTGCAAATGGAAATTGCACATAGTTTGGCATTTCATGGAAAAGGGAAAGAGCATATCTACAAAGCATTTTGGTTCTGATTAGTTATTTCTACATGCCATTCATTCACTTGGAGCTAATCTAATGTAATAAGGATGCAAAAATATTGCAAAGATTATAACAACATACACGAAAGGTTCATTGTTCATTTATATCTACACTGTGTAACGTATAAGAAAAAGTATTCTTATGTTACAGTATTTTTTTTTAAACCCTCCTTGATGATACATGTTTGTAGCTATGCATTTCCCAATGGAGGGAAGGTTTTGGAGGTGAGGGAGAATGAGTTAGAACAAGTTTCTGGAGGGAAACCATTCCGGTGAGTTAATTTCCTGCCTCCAGCAGTAGCAGAAGACATCCGGCAATTTTAACATCCCCGGCCTCATTTAAATGCTGCCAGTTCTCTCTTCAGTGGGAAGCGGGCACAGAGAGGCTGCCAGCCATCAAAGTTCAGGTTGCCCTTTGATGTTCATCGGCTTTCCAGTAAGTGGAGGATCTCGCAGGATGGAAGTAGGTAGGAGGTGGGATGTTTGGTGTAGAAGAGGCCATAAATTTCCTTGTGGGGCCAGGAGGAGCACTCCTGCCCCTTTAAACAAAAGTTTCTAACTTATCTTACAGGGCTTTCTCAATCTCCCTGAGAGCAGCCCGACCTACTTTCATTTGGCAGGAAACCCGCAGCAGTCTTCCTGTTCAGGCCAGGGATAAAATATAATTGGGGTCTTATTGATGTAATAAAAGCCAGATGTACATAAATTCGTGGGGCCTCCACCAGCTTTAGTCAGGCACCTCAGCCACTTGCAGAACCCTGCAGGCAGCAGGAGGGGCAGGTATCAAGCAGGTAATTGACCTGCTCCATTTTAACTGCCCATTTTCTCACATTCAGGTAGGGTTAAAATTGATCCCCTTGTTGTATTGATGTGACCACATCAAATGTTAGACTTGTGACTGTGAAAAGGCCTTTGGAGCTTGCTTTCAGCCAACATCAGACTCATTTTTTTTTTAAAGATATTGCTGCCACCTCCAATCCACATAATGGGGACTCTAAAAATTGGATACAGGGTTTGATAGAAACAAAGATAAAATAATAGGACAGAGGGAGAATATGAGAGAATGAAAAGGATATAACAGATAAGCTGAAGGGTTTAAGAGTTATTTTTATTTTTAGTATATATTTTGTTGATACAAAGCTAATTTTACAGTAGTAAATCTACTTGAAAATCTGCCTTGGTGCAACAATTGCAAGCTTTATAAAAATGCAAGCCCAGGAAGCCTGAAATTTCCCTGAACCTGTGGAATTTCTGAGGGCTAGGCCTTAACTATCAACTGATTCACCGGTGGACTGCACCATGCAGCTGCTGGTTCCAGCGCGATATCGGGTGGCTCAGAGGCCAACCTGGTAGGCAAGGGACAAGAAGGTAGTTCTAGGGCAGTGGGTGCTGAAGTACTTTTTTCAAAATCAGTACTGATTATATCAATGCTGCACATGATAAGAAATGTCATCAAAATTGTGCATGTCTGAAGAGAGTGACTCATCTCATCAATTAATGCATAGGAAATAGAACAACAGATTTTATTTCAGTTCTGTAATTAGAATTTAAAAGTTAAATGAAATGTGTTAGGAGATAAAAGATCAATAGAGTATTATGGGAGCAAAAAAATGTTCAAGCAAAATTTTTTTTATTCGTTCGCTGGCGAGGTCAGCGTTTGTGGCCCATCCCTATTTGCCCTTGAGTAGGTGTGGTGAGCTGCCTTCTTGAACCACTGCAGTCCGTGGGGTGTAGATGTATCAACAGTGCTGTTAGGAAGGGAGTTCCAGGCTTTTGACCCAGTGACAGTGAAGGTGACATATTTCCAAGTCAGGATGGTGTGTGGCTTGGAGGGGAACTTGCAGGTGTTCCCATGCATCTGCATTGTCATTTAATTTGCTCATTTGCGTGCATTGCTGAAACTTTACCTCTGATAGTATATATGTCATAGATGAAGTTTTACCTGTTTTGCTCTTTTAACTTTGTTTTGTTCACTTCCTCTCCTGGCCATTAGCACTGTACATTAGTACTGACATGCATTAAACCTTACAGGAAATCTCACAGTGCTGGTTATTATCCAGGCCTACAGGCTTGTTGTTCTATTTCCGGTTAAAGGTACAAAAAATTAAGTTATAAGGGTTGTCAAGGGCAAGTCAATTGAAGTAGTACTTCAGGCTTTCAATTAATTGAAATCATTAATAAAACAAGAAATACTCAACACCCTGCGAAAAGAAGAAAATAATCAGTCTGGTTTTGCTAACTTGTTAACAGTTTGCAGTTATCAGATGTACGAGTTATCAAATAGGTTTATCACAGATACCACTTGTTAATTTCTTTGTCATAGGTTTCAGAACTGGGCCTCTGTACTTAAAGGTTCATAAGGCCATCAGATTTCTGTATCTCTTGGTGTTAGATTTCTAATGCTGTACACCAGTAACAATGCATTCTGAAATGATATACATTCTGCGTTTTGCAGCTGCATCTATCTTTTGAAGATCAGCAGGTGTTGATATTTACAGGAGGTCCCAAACATCAAAATGGCTGAAAAACACTGCCAATAGTGGTCAACCCCAAGTCACGACTTCAGTATTAATTCCAAGTGGAATCTTCATTAGATCTATGGTTAAGAGGCAATCAAAAGTTTTCAGACTTGTCAACAAATCAGTCAAGGGCTGACTCTCCATTGATGCTTGTGGGATCCTGTCCACAAAATGGCTACCATATTTAGCTAAATAACATTTGTCACTGTACATCAACGTAATTCATTATATATGAAATTCTTGAGAAAATTCTGAGACATCAGGCTGAATTTTTGTTCTGGAATCAGGACCCCGACATGGGGATAATTTCCGGGTCCCGACACTGTACGGCACTGGAGGTGGGATCATGCCGGTAAACTGGCAGACTGGCCAGTGGCAGGAAATTCTGGGCCTGCCCACTTCCAGTACCGCCTCCTGTCCTGCCTCCGGAGGCAATTAAAAATTCAGCCCATCATGTATAAATGCTGGATGGCAAATCCTTGCCTAGCCTTTTCCCTGTTAGTATATTCAATCCTTAGTCACCTATCTATCTTGGATCAGGTAAATGAGGACTATAACTAGCTTACCATGGTAATGTTTTAAAACTTTATTTTCAGGAAACTACTAACCTAAAATTCTTCCTCTATTCCACCGACTACTTATTTTCCCTGTGCAAACAATTGGGAGAGTACGTGGAACAGATTGTATCTTCTTCATCCCCATCCTGTTCGCAAATCCCAATCTAACCACTGTGAAACTCTAGCCGGCAAATGTCCTATTAATGTTGGCAGATCTGTCACATTATGTTGTCTCAGGATTCTTTTTTGGTATGAACTTTGAGGTCAGTTCGCCCAGAAACCAATTCTGATTCACTGAAAGTGTAATGTATGAGTTGCAGGTGTAAAGATGGTTCAATTCCACATTATTCACCTACTCTGCCTTTGGCATTCTTGAAAAGCTGTCTCTTTGCAATATCTAAATGAAGCTGATGAAACTCTGCTAGTGACCTCGATTGACTCAAAACTTAGATGGGTTGAACTTTTTAGTCAATGCTCTCTCAAATCTAAATCATAGTTAGTGACGTTTTCTACCTCTCCAGCTTCCAAAAAAACAAACCAGTTACGTCAATGGCCTGTTTGGTTCATGTATTTATGTACCTACTGCAAAGTGTCAAAGCATTGTTCCCTTCTCATTTTAAATCATATCAGAATCTTCACCTTAAATTTGATCTCGAAATGTGGGTGAGTTGGGTACAGTGGAATTTATTATCGGTTTCTCGTGCTGCCAGGTATGGTAGTAGAGCTTTCCCTCCTGCACCCTCACCCCCAAAGCCAAAGGGGCACCACACTCATTTTTGTTGTCCCAATCATACTTTTTGCATTGTAGTTACGCACACTTTTACTCATTAAATAGCTCATGTCATAATTACATACAATGGACTGTTCATATAAAATTACAAACTTATTTACTAAGCAATTATATCAAAATAGTTTTTGAGTATAGAGATGTTTCATATAGTATAGTTTGCACGTTCTGAGAGATATTCAGTTTTCAGATGTGCCATGGTTTTCTTGCATACATCATCAACTGATGGTTTTATGTAATTGTTTGCTATACAGAATTCATGGAATGTAGAGGAGCTGGAGAACATCCATTTATCAGAAGCTCGGAATAAGTCAAACAAACCTCTCATATTTTTAATTTATGTCCTTCCTTTGATGGCAGTGACTTAAGCTTGGGGGCAGTTCCTCAGTCACCATTAGGCCTCACCGACAAGCCATTCTTAATATACAATTATAGACAGTGGGCTAAATTTTATGCAGCCAGTGGGGGTCCTGACACTGGGCCAGAAAGGCGAGAGGAACCCCACCTTGGGTATTTTGTTTATTCATTCAGGGATGTGGGCGTCGCTGGCCTGGCCAGCATTTATTGCCCATCCCTAATTGCCCTTGAGAAGGTGGTGGTGAGCTGCCTTCTTGAACCGCTGCAGTCCATTTGGAGTAGGTATACCCACAGTGCTGTTAGGAAGGGAGTTCCAGGATTTTGACCCAGCAACAGTGAAGGAACGGCAATATAGTTCCAAGTTGGGATGGTGTGTGACTTGGAGGGGAACTTGCAGGTGGTGGTGTTCCCATGTATCTGCTGCCCTTGTCCTTCTATGTGGTAGAGGTCGCGCGTTTGGAAGGTGCTGTCTAAGGAGCCTTGGTGCATTGCTGCAGTGGATCTTGTAGATGGTACACACTGCTGCCACTGTGCGTCGGTGGTGGAGGGAGTGAATGTTTGTGAATGGGGTGCCAATCAGTGGGCTGCTTTGTCCTGGTTGGTGTCGAGCTTCTTGAGTGTTGTTGGAGCTGCACCGTTCCAGGCAAGTGGAGAGTATTCCATCACACTCCTGACTTGTGCCTTGTAGATGATGGACAGGCTTTGGGGAGTCAGGAGGTGAGTTACCCGCTGCAGGATTCCTAGCCTCTGACCTGCTCTTGTAGCCACGGTATTTATATGGCTACTCCAGTTCAGTTTCTGCTCAATGGTAACCTCTAGGATGTTGATAGTGGGGGATTTAGCGATGGTAATGCTGTTGAATGTCAAGGGGAGATGGTTATATTCTCTCTTGTTGGAGATGGTCATTGCCTGGCACTTGTGTGGCGCAAATGTTACTTGCCACTTATCAGCCCAAGCCTGGATATTGTCCAGGTCTTGCTGCATTTCTGCACGGACTGCTTCAGTATCTGACGAGTCATGAATGGTGTTGAATTTGGGGGATTTGGGGGACCCCCGGCTGCATTTTACAGCACTCAAGCAGTTAATTGCCTGGCAACTGGGTTCCTGTCCCTTTAACGGGGGTCCCATCTCCAATAGCCAGAGGGCCAGCAGCTCAGCAGTCCCAGCAGTACCACTGGGAGTGGTGGCCACTGCTGGTACTACAGTGGGCCCAGGACCAGGAGCAGCACTGGAGCCCTGTAGACAAGGTAAGTGGGGGCCGAATCGTCAGGGCCAGTCAGGCAATTCCGTGACAGAGGTGCATTGTTGAGGGTGTGGGGGGCTGTTGGCACATGGGCAGCCTTTGGAGCCAGGGGCCCTCCTTGGGTCATAGATTACCCAAACAGGAAGGCCCCCACCCAAGCCCAGATGAAGGCCACCTGGTGTTACTGGACGGCCTCCCCATGTGGAGGAGGGCATTTTACCAGCAGCCAAATGAGGCAATTAAGTGGCCATTAATTGACCACTTAAGGGCCTCAATTGAGCTATGGGCAGGAAGATCATCCTCGGACTTCCCTGCCCCTGACTAAATTGAATAGTGCTGGGAAGGCATCGGACACTCCATTCCCTGCCTTCCCTCGTAATTTTATGAGCCTCCACGTCACACTGCCTGTCCCTAGAGGGCTGATAAAATTCAGTCCAGTGAGGGTTAGCAGGCTATTTGACTCAGATAGGCATCACAGCCAAGCCTGGTCCTGTGTCACCCCTGAACTCCAGCAATATTTATTGGACAGGGTTCAAGAACGAAACCCCTAGCTAAATTTTCTCTCATTAGTCCAGACATATCAAATGTGCATTGTCTAACATCCCTCCAGATAATACTTTTTGTGGCTCAAAAACCATATCCTGATGAACTTCGTCAGATGGAACACCATTTGAACTTTTACTGGACATTGAACAGAACTTATTTAAAAAGACCACAGAGCTGAACAGCTAAAAACATGGCTGCACATGTGCCTTCTGAGTGACAGTTCAATAGAGACAATGGAAGTGCTCCCTGATTCAATTAGCAAGATTGTGCTGGGCAACAGTGAAGATCAAAAGACATTGCGAGCCATTGTTTGTGTAAGAGCCAGCACTCCACCAACCACCCTCCACCACCCACCACCCCCCCCACCCCCCCACCCGGCCCAACCACCAAGTGTGTCTAGTAAGCATTGAAGTATCAACAACACTCGCAGCCGATGCTGTTTCAAAGAAAGAGCTGGTCACATGAGTAACCTGCTGCCCAACCTGGGAATTGATTGAATTGGGCTAATAGAAAGGTTTGGGGCAGACTGCAATTGAACTTCAAGAAGAAAGCACCCCTCTCTCTCTCTGTCTCTCTCTCCAGCAAAGTTCCAGAAACCCATGGAAGCAGTTTAAGATGACTTCTTCAGCGTTCTGGTACCAGCGAAACAAGTTTAAAAGTGTGCACTGGGCCCCAATGAGAACTGCAAAACTTAACTCCAATCAAGGTCTTTACATCCAAATCAAAGACAGTAACTGAATTCCACTTACTACTCCAAACCCGCTCCCCCTTTATTCTTTCTCCCCCTCTGTATCTATTTGTGTGTGTATGTTTATTGCATATGCATGCTCATGCGGTTGCGTCATGTATTTTTAGCAACTTTAACTGAGTTAGAATGTTAAGGTGAATAAACCCACACCGTTCTTGTTTAAACCTAAGGAAGCCTGTCTGATTGGTTCATTTATAATTACAATTAGAGAGCAGTGAGCAAGAACTCACTGAGGTGGAGCTAAAAAACACTGTGTTTTAAAACCCTGTTATGGCCAAACCAGGAAAGGAGCGAGAGGGGAGCCTGAGACCCCTTCCTCACCCGATCATAACATTATTCTTGTTACAGTACAATAGCCAATTTACAACCCATAGCCAAACTATGGAAACGGTGAAATTTCAACATGAACATCACTTCTCCCACTGAAGGACTGAGACCAGTATTATCTTCTCTGCTACCACCCCATCTGAAGTCAAGTAACTCAAGAAAGACCAGAATCGAACCTAGGACATTCCTGGTTCATTGGTATGGCTCAGGGAAATATTTCAACCTACTCAAAACCTCTATCATCTCAGTCAGTATATTAATGTACCAGCAGAGTGCAGAGATGCATTAGTAGATTATCTGTTCTGTGCCAAAAATCTAGAAAAAGCGACGGTATGATGGCATATTCATTAATGCCAGATACATCAAATCTCGATTGGAGTCTTTAAATACTCAATACTCTGGGAGCACACAGTGCAAATTCTGAAAGGAAGTCTAGAACAAGTGGGCTGGATTTTACTGCAGGCTTTGTGACCCCGATATTGGGAGCAAATGGAGGTTCCGAGCCCACACTTGCCCGCAGTGGGAGCAGCACAGCAATATTCCCGGAGGCAGCTTCCTAATGGTTCACCTCAGAACTCACCATCCTATTAAGGCCAGTGGGTGGAATGCAAATGTTGAAGCCTCGGCAGCCCCAAGAGCGGTGGGTGCTGCTGAGGCAGCTCGGAGAACATGAGGGCGCCTCAAAATGGAGGCACCTTTTTTTAATTCGTTCATGGGATGTGGGCATCGCTGGCCAGGCCAGCATTTGTTGCCCATCCCTAATTGCCCTTGAGAAGGTGGTGGTGAGCTGCCTTCTTGAGCTGTTCAGTCCAAGTGGGGTAGGTACACCCACAGTGCTGTTGGGAAGGGAGTTCCAGGATTTTGACCCAGCAGAAGTGAAGGAATGGCAATACAGTTGCAAGTCAGGATGGTGTGTGACTTGGAGAGAAAATTGCAGGTGGCGGTGTTCCCATGCATTTGCTGCCCTTGTCCTTCTCAGTGGTAGAGGTCGTGGGTTTGGAAGGTGCTGTCTAAGGAGCCTTCGTGCATTGCTGCAGTGCAACTAGTAGATGGTACATACTGCTGCCACTGTGTGTCAGTGGTGGAGGGAGTGAATGTTTGAGGATGGGGTGCCAGTCAAGCAGGCTGCTATGTCCTGGATGGTGTCGAGCTTCTTGAGTGTTGTTGGAGCTGCACCGATCCAGGCAAGTGGAGAATATTCCATCACACTCCTGACTTGAGCCTTGTAGATGGTGATCAGGCTTTGGCAGGTCGGGAGATGAGTTACTCGCTGCAGGATTCCTAGCCTCTGACCTGCTCTTGCAGCCATGGTATTTACATGGCTAATCCAGTTCAGTTTCTGGGGGTCAATGGTAACCCCCAGGATGTTGATAGTGGGGGATTCAGTGATCATAATGCCATTGAATGTGAAGGGGAGATGGTTAGATTCTCTCATGTTGGAGATGGTCATTGCCAGGCACTTGTGTGGTGCGAATGTTACTTGCCACTTATCAGCCCAAGCCTGGATATTGTCCAGGTCTTGCTGCATCTCTACACGGGCTGCTTCAGTATCTGAGGAGTCACGAATGGTGCTGAACATTGTGCAATCATCAGCAAACATCTCCACCTCTGACCTTATGATTGAAGGAAGGTCATTGATGAAGCAGCTGAAGATGGTTGGGCTGAGGACACTACCCTGAGGAACTCCTGCAGTGATGTCCTGGAGCTAAGAAGAATGACCTCCAACAACCATCTTCCTTTGCAAGGGAAGGGAAATTTTAATTTAATGTTCCGGATGGGCGACGGGGTAGGCCCCGTGTGAAGGAGGAGGAACCCTTCTGGATGCAGTATTTGGGCCACAGGAGGTGCTTTTCCTTTCCGCGGTCCCCTCTTTGGCGCATGGAGTTGGCTCTGATGACCCCCCGGGCTGGCGCTGGGAGGCTGCCTCCATGAAGCTGGCAGCCTTTCCATGCAACGGGGCGGCCACCCCACCACCCGCAAAATGCCAGCGCCCCCGAAAAATAACCTCTAATAATGGACTTAATTAATTAAATTGACTGCCTGCCTCCGTGTGGCTGGTAGCCAATCCGGCTCCCAGCCCTGTGCTGGGCAGCTTCCCCAGCAGCGGGAATGCATCTGGGAGCTGTCCCGATGCAGCTCCCTGCTATTTTACTGGACACCCGAGGGCTGGTAAAATTCTGACCAGCATTCAGAATAAGTAACATTCTCTATACTAGTTTGCTAAATTTTTAGCCAACGATAGTATCAATGAGCTTTGTGATAAACTGCACTGGAAGAGTATTTTTTGTGTATATGTTTAGTTTAGTGATACAGCACTGAAACAGGCCCTTCGGCCCACCGAGTCTGTGCCGACCATCAACCACCCATTTATACTAATCCTACACTAATCCCATATTCCTACCACATCCCCACCTGTCCCTACATTTCCCTACCACCTCCCTATACTAGGGGCAATTTATAATGGCCAATTTACCTACCAACCTGCAAGTCTTTTGGCAGGAAACCGGAGCACCCGGAGGAAACCCACGCAGACACAGGGAGAACTTGCAAACTCCACACAGGCAGTACCCAGAATTGAACTCAGGTCGCTGGAGCTGTGAGGCTGCGGTGCTAACCACTGCGCCACTGTGCCGCTGTAATGCAACACCCCAGAAAGTTATAGGTGCTGAATCAATTTTTTAAAATTCATTCTCAGGATGTGGACATCACTGGCAAGGCTAGCATTTGTAACCCATCCCTAGTTCCCCTGTTGTTTGGTACACGAGTGGCTTGCTGGGCCACTTCAGAGGGTGGGTTAAGAGTCAACCACGTTGGCGTGGGAATAGTGTTACAGCCAAAGACAACAGGTTTCCTTCCCTAAAAATCATTTGCAAGCCAACTCGGTTTTAACAACAGTCCGACAGTTTCATGGTCACTGATATAAATTTTAATTTCTTGTTTTTTTAAGTTGAATTCAAATTCTCAAACTGCTATGGTGGGATTTGAACTCATATTCTCTGAATTATTATTTCAGACCTCTGGATTCCTAGTCCAGTTTTATAATCACCACACTACAATTTTTCATTAAGAGGTTGGAAAGGGAGATAGAGACTTTAAAGATAATGGTATTAAAAATATGAAGAAAGAGCAAGAAATTTGGTTTAAAAAGATAAAGATCTGCCATGGTTAACAGAATGGTGAAGCAGGCTTTCTGGGTCAAAAGGCCTACTGGGCCAGAAGAACATAAAATAACACAAGATAACATAACATTTAATGCCATTCAGCCCTTCGAGCCTGCTGCATTATTCAATGAAATCATGTCTGATTTCCTACTTCAAAACCATTTTCCACGTATCCCTTGATGTTTTCAATATGTAGAAAACTATCCATATCAGTCTTCAACAAACTCAACGACTGAGCCTCCACAGCCCTCTGGGAATTCCAAAGATTCACAACCCTCTGAGTGAAGAAATTCCTCCTCATCTCAGTCCTAAATGGCCTGCCCCTTATTCTGAGACTGTGTCCCCTAGTTCTAGACTTCCCAGCCAAGGGAAACATCCTTCCTGCATCTACCCTGCCGAGCCCTGTAAGGATTTTGTATGTTTGAATGCGATCACCTCTCATTCTTCTAAACTCCAGAGAATGAAGGCCCAGTGTATTTCATCTTTCCTCAGAGGACAATCACTCCATCCCAGGAATTAGTTTGGCGAACCTTTGTTGAACTCCCTCTATGGCAAGTCTATCTTAAGTAAGGAGACCAAAAATGCACACAATATTCCAGCTGTGGTCTCACCAAGGTTCTATATAATTGCAGTAAGACATCCTTACTCCTATACTCAAACCCCCTTGTAATAAAGGGCAACAGACCATTTGCCTTCTTAATTGCTTGCCTTACCTGCATGTCAAAAGACCTAGTCCTAATCCTGTGTTCAATACTGTTTATATTGATAGACAGATCCAATCTAGGCTTGATTAATCTAAGCAGAAGCAGACAAAATGTAGTAGCTCGATTTATTTAATTGAAGTGATGGTATTCTATTTCTGGTAAAGTGACTTGGAACTGTTTATTGTTCATTTCTACCTGTGTGACTGATGATGATTAAGGACAGCAGATTATGATTGATGAGGCCTCTACATGAAAATGAAATAAAATCATTCGAGACATGGATAATGCATATCCACAGAGGGACTCAAACTGTCAGGTTTTTTTTATTCATTCATGTGATGTGGGCGACTTTGGCCAGGCCAGCATTTATTGCCCATCCCTAATTGCCCTTGAGAAGGTGGTGGTGAGCTGCCTTCTTGAACCACTGCAGTCCATTTGGGGTAGGTATACCCACAGTGCTGTTAGGTAGGGAGTTCCAGGATTTTGACCCAGCGACAGTAAAGGAACGGCGATATAGTTCCAAGTCAGGATGGTGTGTGACTTGGAGGGGAACTTGCAGTTGGTGGTGTTCCCATGTATTTGCTGCCCCTGTCCTTCTAGTTGGTAGAGGTCATGGGTTTGGAAGGTGCTGTCTAAGGAGCCTTGGTGCATTGCTGCAGTGCATCTTGTAGATGGTACACACTGCTGCCACTGTGCGTCGGTGGTGGAGGGAGTGAATGTTTGTAGATGGGGTGCCAATCAAGTGGGCTGCTTTGTCCTGGATGGTGTCGAGCTTCTTGAGTGTTGTTGGAGGTGCACCCATCCAGGCAAGTGGAGAGTATTCCATCACACTCCTGACTTGTGCCTTGTAGATGGTGGACAGGCTTTGGGAAGTCAGGAGGTGAGTTACTCACCTCAGGATTCCTAGCCTCTGACCTGCTCTTGTAGCCACGGTATTTATATGGCTACTCCAGTTCACTTTCTGCTCAATGGTAGCCCCAAGGAGGTTGATAGTGGGGGATTCAGCGATGGTAATGCTGTTGAATGTCATGGGGAGATGGTTAGATTCTCTCTTGTTGGAGATGGTCATTGCCTGGCACTTGTGTGGCGCGAATGTTACTTGCCACTTATCAGCCCAAACCTGGATATTGTCCAGGTCTTGCTGCATTTCTACGCGGAATGCTTCAGTATCTGAGGAGTCACAAATGGTGCTAAACATTGTGCAATCATCAGCGAACATCCCCACTTCTGACCTTATGATTGAAGGAAGGTCATTGATGAAGCAGCTGAAGATGGTTGGGCCTAGGACACTACCCTGAGGAACTCCTGCAGTGATGTCCTGGAGCTCAGATGATTGACCTCCAACAACCACAACCATCTTCCTTTGTGCTAGGTATGACTCCAGCCAGCGGAGGTTTTCCCCCTGATTCCCATTGATCTCAGTTTTGCTAGGGCTCCTTGATGCCATACTCGGTCAAATGCTGCCTTGATGTCAAGGGCATTCACTCTCACCTCACCTCTTGAGTTCAGCTCTTTTGTCCATGTTTGAACCAAGACTGCAATGAGGCCAGGAGCTGAGTGGCCCTGGCGGAACCCAAACTGAGCGTCACTGAGCAGGTTATTGCGAAGCAAGTGTTGCTTGATGGCACTGTTGATGACACCTTCCATCACTTTACTGATGATTGAGAGTTGGCTGATGGGGCGTAATTGGCCGGGTTGGACTTGTCCTGCTTTTTGTGTACAGGACATAGCTGGGCAAATTTCCACATTGCTGCGTAGATGCCAGTGTTGTAGCTGTACTGGAACAGCTTGGCTAGGGGCGCGGCAAGTTCTGGAGCACAGGTCTGCAGTACTATTGCCGGAATATTGTCAGGGCCCAGAGCTTTTGCAGTATCCAGTGCCTTCAGTCGTTTCTTGATATCACGCGGAGTGAATCGAATTGGCTGAAGTCTGGCATCTGTGATGCTGGAGACTCAGGAGGAGGCCGAGATGGATCATCAACTCGGCACTTCTGGCTGAAGATTGTTGCAAATGCTTCTGCCTTATCTTTCGCACTGATGTGCTGGGCTCCCCCATCATTGAGGATGGGGATATTTGTGGAGCTACCTCCTCCAGTTAGTTGTTTAATTGTCCACCACCATTCACTGATGGATGTGGCAAGACTGCAGAGCTTAGATCTGATCCGTTGGTTATGGGATCGCTCAGCTCTGTCTATTGCATGCCGTTTACACAGTTTGGCGTGCAAGTAGTCCTGGGTTGTAGCTTCACCAGGTTGACACCTCATTTTGAGGTATGCCTGGTGCTGCTCCTGGCATGCCCTCCTGCACTCTTCATTGAACCAGGGTTGGTCTCCTGGCTTGATGGTGATGGTAGAGTGGGAGCTATGCCGGGCCATGAGGTTACAGATTGTGGTTGAGTACAATTCTGCTGCTGCTGATGGCCCACAGTGCCTCATGGATGCCCATTTTTGCATTGCTAGATCTGTTCGAAATCTATCCTATTTAGCATGGTGATAGTGCCACACAACACGATGGACGGTATGCTCAATGTGAAGGCAGGACTTCGTCTCCACAAGGACTGTGCGGTGGTCACTCCTACCAATACAGTCATGGACAGAAGCATCTGCGGCAGGCAGATTGGTGAGGACGAGGTCAAGTATGTTTTTTCCTCGTGTTGGTTCCCCCACCACCTGCCGCAGACCCAGTCTAGCAGCTATGTCCTTTAGGACTCGACCAGCTCGGTCAGTAGTGGTGCTACCGAGCCACTCTTGGTGATGGACATTGAAGTCCCCCACCCAGAGTACATTTTGTGCCCTTGCCACCCTCAGCGCTTCCTCTAAGTGGTGTTCAACATGGTGGAATACTGAGTCATTAGCTGAGGGAGGGCGGTAGGTGTTAATCAGTAGGAGGTTACTTTGCCCCTGTTTGACCTGATGCCATAAGACTTCATGGGGTCCGGAGTCGATGTTGAGGACTCCCAGGGCAACTCCCTCCCTACTGTATACCACTGTGCCACCACCTCTGCTGGGCCTGTCCCGCCGGTGGGACAGGACATACCCAGGGATAGTGATTGCAGTGTCTGGGACTTTGTCTGTAAGGTATGATTCCGTGAGTATGACTATGTCAGGCTGTTGCTTGACTAGTCTGTGGGACAGATCTCCCAACCTTGGCACAAGCCCCCAGATGTTAGTAAGGAGGACTTTGCAGGATCGACAGGGCTGGGTTTGCCATTGTCGTTTCCGGTGCCTAGGTCGATGCCGGGTGGTCCGTCCGGTTTCACTCCTTTTTCAAAACAATCACGTTCTGTTTTGTTGTTACAAGTATGGATTTTGGAACCGAGCTATTCTGTAAATTCAGGTTTGATTCATTTTTTCAGCTGAATCTTCAATGTTCAGCTCTCCAAAACAGGAGCACAGATGGTCCGTAAAAGAAAGCCCAGTTCACTTTCAGATGTTCAGGCAAAGATGCATCCAAACATTAAAGTGAAAAGAATTGGTGGAGATTGTCACAGCCAATTGAGATTTATTTGGGCTCAAAAATTATTTCACAGCTTATTTATATTCTGTAACTATCTTACCTTTAATACATGTTATTTAAATGTACCTGCACATCAGTATCTCGGTGCATGAGCTGGTTTTGTATAAGTAGCATGGTGCAGGCGGGTACCAGAGAGTGGCACTTGTACTGGGATTGCCACCTGTCGGATTCAGAACCACTATCTTTGGTAATGATCCCTTCTTTAATATTAGGGACATCAGCATTTGTGTAGTATAGGAAAGTCAATGTTTTTTCTGCATTTTGCACTCTGGGGTCATTTACAACGTGCATTTGATTCAGGGTCAGTTTTCTCTTGCACTATTCCACTCAGGTGTTTTAATCTAAACCACAGAAGTGAATGGCTATTGTACTAGTGTAGTATTTCCATTCCCCACACCGATCATCCTTGTGGTCTCTTTGAGTGACAGTGCCAGTTAAAATCTGAAACAAAGTTGTATTTGTATAACTGAGGCAAGGCTTCAAGCATTTTCATATCTTAAGCACCCCTCCCTTTTTCCTTAGCAGGTGTTGGCAATGTAGGATAGCTGCACCCTAGGTACTGTCAGTGTAGATTGGTGCTTGGGATGGGGATCCCCGATTAGTACACAGCCAGTGGGTGGTTCACATCTGTGGAATTTACCTGACTTTCTCCGCCACCTTCCTGGACCTTTGTGAACCTTCTCCACTTTGCCAGATTTTCCATACTTCCTGTTAATCTGCTGTAACCATTTACCCCTCTTCTGGATTCATCTTTTCTTTTGTTACAGGTTCCATTTTCACCCACATTTGCCTTGCACCATCATCCCTCTTGTCTTTAATCACTCATGTCCTGCACCCTATCACAGACCTCTCCCTCTTGTTTTTTCCTCCTGCCCCGTCCCACTCATTTCCCACTCCATTTTCCTGGCTTTGTAATTGATTAAAAACAGTTAATCTCTAACATCTTCCAATTCTAATGAAAAGTTATCGACCCGAAATGGTAATTCTGTTTCTCTCTCTGCAGGTGCTGCTGAACCTGCTGAGTGTTTTCCGGCAATTTCTGTTTTTATTATAAGCCAGTTTGTTACTTCATAACCCTCCAATTAAGAGTTGTTCCTTTTAGGCTTGACTTGTAATTAACCATCACACAATTATCCTGGAAATACAAGGTGAATGTGACAATTTCACTTATCAAAATGGAGATTAGTAGCAAAAGCAATCTCCCTCATATTGCTTAACTTTTCAAAAAGACTGGATAAATATGTAGCTCAGAATGGATTTGGAGGTTATAGAGATAGACTTAGGAGTCACAATTTGGGGTTTCTACCATTAAGTATTCTTTGTGTCACTTCCTTAAGTGGATCTTGCATCCCCTTCAATCCAGAGTGCATCGTTTACTGTCCAACATCTAATTAAACAATGGAATGAACAGAAGATTGCAACAGAGAACGATTGCTCCATATCCTGGTACTGAAATACATCTGCATTCTCCTCTCTTTAAGGGAGGCAGACTATAAAACTTGTCATCAAGCCAAACCCACAACTTCAACCCCACAACTGGTTTATTTTAAATAAAATACATGAAGGAAAAGGACGCAGTTTTCACTGTTAAAAAAAAAATACAATGTTCACTGATAATGAAACAGAAAATTCACAATTTACTAACTATTTGAACATAGGTTTATCTCCTTTAGTTACTGAACCATAGCAGTAACTATTCTGGAGTTCTGCTTGATTACCTTTGGGGTTCAGAAAGTATTCTTGCAGAATCTTCCCATTAAAGATTAAATAGGTGGGGGTAGAGTTTATGATAGAGTAGATTGTACATGACTTGTGGGAGGAGTTGACTTGATAGTACCACATAGGTTTAATAAAGGCCATTCTTCTCGAGTTACACCAAGATATGTTATCAAGCAACATTTCATGCGACCTGGGTCATAATCTTTCCAGGACTGGTTGGCGCTGTCAAATGGTTCAAAGGGAAAGGCATACCCTTTTTTCCCAGTAGAGTATTCCATTCCCTTATTAGGATTTTACATAATCCAAGAAAAATTTGAAGGATTATAAATGTATTACAACAGCCAAAGCAAAAATCTTGGGGGGGCAATTTTATGTTCTCCCTCGCATCAGATTTGGAGGCGGGGAGAGCACATAATCGGGCAGGATGGTGACAGGGGGAGAACCCCGCCACATTCCCGCCTCCACCCAAATTAAGTCTGGAGCTGGTAGGCCTGTGAATGGCCTTCCCACCATGTTGCCAATGGAGGCCCTTAAGTGGGCCCTTAATGTCCAATTAAGGGCCTCATCCCGTTGCCAGAATTAGCCCATCAGCGGGCAGACCTGTCGCCGCACTGGGAACACGCCAAGCAAAACCGTGCGGGTTGCTTGCCAGCTCCAGGGGCAGGAGGCCCCTCATTCAAAGGCACTTAGTGAACGAGGGACCCGGCATCCAGAAGGGGTGGGCCCGCTGAGAGCCACCCCCTGCCCTTGCTGCCAACCCCCCCCTACACCCACCTCCCCCATGACACAACCCGTCGAAACGCCTCCCGCTGGGACTTACCCGTGGCCTGGTTCCAGTGCCTCGGGTGAGTGTTCCACCGGCAGCAGACACTGCATCTGCAGTGGCGTTGCTCAGTTAAAGAGCTGATTAAACAGCTTCTGATTGGCCAATAGCTCTCAGCAGGTGGGACTTTCACGACCAAGGTCCTTGATCCTAGTGAAGGCCTGCCGCTGTCCGCTTAAGTGCCTAATTGGCACTTGATCCAGCGGGTCTTCCCCAGAGGAGGGAATGCGGGGCTTTCGTGGCGATTTTGCCAGTGGTCAAGACCCCCGTCGCCCAGATAAAATCCCAGCCTTGGGTTGTAAAATACATCCAATAATTATCCAGTGAGCTGTGCCTGTTCCTAATGGATGAAAATGTACAATAAATATTTATTTAGTCCTGTCTATTCCTTGCACTGTGCATTAAAATATGCAATGTGGACAATTCTTAGGACCATAGTTCTAAAATTCTATTAGCAAACATTGTCAATGTTATCACTTTATCTAAATGACAGATGTACTGACAGTCTTCATATCTGTTTCTTCAGCATCATTATTTACTTAGTTTGTCAGCGTTTGACCTATGAATCTGACAAAAAAGATTAAGGTGCATCATTGCATCAAAAGGTAATTCAGCCACACAAAGCCCTTGGGCTTCTCACGCAGATTTACTAGAATTATAGACTAGTTCATTTAAGTACTTTCCCAGTAACTCAACAGCATTTGCCCAAGTCAAAATCAGAAGATTAACTATTAGACAGTACAATAGAAACAGTTACTTGATGTATAAGCAATTTATTTCCCAGAGTTTTTAAATTGAGAAATCTTGTTGAAGGAATGAGACCTAAGCGAAGATAAGAAATAGGAGCATGAACAGGTCACAAGATCCCTTGAGCCAGCTCCGCCATACAATAAGATCGTGGCTGATCTTCTAACTCAACTCTACTTTCCCACCCTATCCCCATATCCCTCGATTCCCTTCGTGTCCAAAAATCTATTGATCTCTGTCTTAAATTTATTCAATTACTGACCATTCATAGCTCTCTGGCATAGAGAATTCCAAAAATACACAACACTGAGTGAAGAAATTTCTCTTCATCTCAGTCCTTAATGGCCAACACTTTATCCAGAGACTATGGTCCCTAGTTCTAGACTGTCCAACCAAGGGAAACAATCATAGTGTGAGACACACTCAAGGCATTTCTACAACATTCCTTACAAACTGAAAGATGTCAAGACAATTTACATTCAGGAGGCAAAAAACAGTGGATATTAAACAGGAGGGAAAAAAAGAAGATTAGGGGAGGAAGAAAGATGTTTCAAAGCAGGGACAAAAGTGGCAAGGAGTGCCAGAGGTCGGGAGTGTAGTTGCTGAACAACTGACTATCGATAAGTAGGAACTAAGTAGCCTGGTATTAGAGGGAGCGAGTTCCATGGATGGATTTGAAAGCATGGATGAAAGTGTTGAAGTGGGGTAGTGTGAGACAGTAGAGCTTGAAGAGTAGCAGGACTGTGTGCATGAGAATGTGAGCCACAGCGTTTTGAATGATCGGAGACATGGAGGTTAGCCAGGTCATGTGGTGAAGACATTAATTAGGGTGTCGATCGTTATGTGGGAGAGTCAGTGGTAGGTGGGGTGGGGGCAATGTTGAACATACGAACATACAAATTAGGAGCAGAAGTAGGCCATTTGGCCCCTTGAGCCTGCTCCGCCATTCAATAGGATCATGGCTGATCGGTTTGTGTCTCGAATTCCTCACTTCCATCTACCCCCCCATAACCTTTGATTCCCTTGCCTAACAAGAATCTATCTACCTCCACCTTAAAAATATTCAATATTGAAGAAGGAGAAGAAAGCAGTTAACGAAGCCGATGCAGGAGAAGCTGAGCTCAGACTCAAGCAACATATCAAGGTTCTGCAGACACTGACACAGCCTGAGATGGCAGCTGGGAAGGAAGATTCAGTCAAGGATAGAGGCAGCTATGTGAAGACTCAACCAAAAAGAGATAACTTTAACTCTACCAACTTTAAACTGAAGGAAATTTGGCTTGTCCAGGATTTGATGTTGGACAGGCAGTTGAAGAATATATAAGAATACACCAACAGCTTTTGGTTTGGTAGTGGAGATAGAACTGGATGTTGTCAGTATGTTCTTGAAAGCTGACCCCTTACTTCTTGAAATAGCATGGCAAAATACTGCAGATGCTGGAAATTTGAAATATAAAGAGAAAAAGCTGGAAATACTCAGCAGGTCAGGCAGCATCTGTGGAGACAGAAATAGAGTTAACATTTCAGACCTTCCGTCAGAACTGGGAAATCTTAGAGATGTGATAGGTTTTAAGCAAGCTGAGGCAGGGAAAGTTGAGGGAGGGGAGGAAAGAGCAATAGGGAGGTTTGTGATAGAAGGAAAGGCAGGAGAAATTAAATGAACAGCAGCATCATTACCAGCCCCTGCTGTCTGAAGAAATGGGAGCAGCGGTAATGATCTGAAATTGTTAAACTCGATGTTGAGTCTGGATGGTTGGGTTGGCATCCTTCCATCTACGAATGATGCTGGAAATGCTGCAAACAAACCACTTAGGTGGGCTGTCTTCTCTTGGTGCACCTTTGCCGATGGATGTGGAGGCCAATCCTGGAGAGGCAGGTTCTGCCACAAACGCCACAAGTGAAGCAGCCAAGTGATGCTGTGAGTTGTTGTTTTTGGTGTTGCTGCCTGTTGCCAAGCTGTTGGAGCAACTGGTCATCGTTTCCCTCTTTCGCCAACTAGTGACTCCCAGGTGCAATAGTCGACATTTAGGGCTGCATTGTCACCCTTGCAAGCATCCTTGAAGCAGAGCTTTGGTCGCCCCACTGGTTGCCTGGCCCTGGGTACCTTACCATAAAGAAGATCCTTGGGTATGTGAGCACCTTCCATCCTGTGGATGCCCAATCAACCAAAACCGTCTCTGTTTGATTAGTGCCAACACACTTGCCTTTGAGAGGACTGCTGCACTTGTGATTTTATCCAGTCAGGATATACCCAGACTGCACAGCAGACAGTGAAGATGGAAATTATTGAGCTTCTTTTCCTGGTAGCTGTAAGTCACCCATGTTTCACAGCCATACTGCAAGGTACAAAGAACAAAGAACAGTACAGCACAGGAACAGGCCATTCGGCCCTCCAAGCCTGCGCCGATCTTGATGCCTGCCTAAACTAACACCTTCTGCACTTCCAGGGCCCATATCCCTCTATTCCCTTCCTATTCATATATTTGTCAAGATGTCTCTTAAACGTCGCTATCGTATCTGCTTCCACCACCTCCCCTGGCAGCAAGATCCAGGCACTCACCACCGTCTGTGTAAAAAACTTGCCTCGCACATCTCCTCTAAACTTTGCCCCTCGCACCTTAAACCTATGTTCCCTAGTAACTGACGCTTCCACCCTGGGAAAAAGCTTCTGACTATCCACTCTGTCCATGCCGCTCATAACTTTGTAAACCTCTATCATGTCGCCCCTCCACCTCCGTCGTTCCAGTGAAAACAATCCAAGTTTATCCAGCCTCTCCTCATAGCTAATGCCCTCCAGACCAGGCAACATCCTGGTAAACCTCCTCTGTACCCTCTCCAAAGCCTCCATCCACGTCCTTCTGGTAGTGTGGCGACCAGAATTGCACACAATATTCTAAGTGTGGCCTAACTAAAGTTCTCTACAGCTGCAACATGACTTGCCAATTTTTATACTCTATGCCCTGACCGATGAAGGCAAGCATGCCGTATGCCTTCTTGACTACCTTATCCACCTGCGTTGCCACTTTCAGTGACCTGTGGACCTGTACGCCCAGATCTCTCTGCCTGTCAATACTCCTAAGGGTTCTGCCATTTACTGTATACCTCCCACCTGCATTAGACCTTCCAAAATGCATTACCTCACATTTGTCCGGATTAAACTCCATCTGCCATTTCTCCGCCCAAGTCTCCAACTGATCTATATCCTGCTGTATCCTCTGACAATCCTCATCATTATCTGCAACTCCACCAACCTTTGTGTCGTCCACAAACTTACTAATCAGACCAGCTACATTTTCCTCCAAATCATTTATATATACTACAAACAGCAAAGGTCCCAGCACTTATCCCTGCGGAACACCACTAGTCACATCCCCCCATTCAGAAAAACACCCATCCACTGATACCCTCTGTCTTCTATGACCGAGCCAGTTCTGTATCCATCTTGCCAGCTCACCTCTGATCCCGTGTGACTTCACCTTTTGCACCAGTCTGCCATGTCAAAGGCTTTACTAAAGTCCATCCACTGCCCTTCCCTCATCAATCATCTTCGTCACTTCCTCAAAAAACTCAATCAACTTAGTAAGACACGACCTCCCCTTCACAAAACCATGCTGTCTGTCGTTAATAAGTTCGTTTGTTTCCAAATGGGAGTAAATCCTGTCCTGAATAATCCTCTCTAATAGTTTCCCTACCATTGACGTAAGGCTCACCGGCCTATAGTTTCCTGGATTATCCTTGCCACCCTTCTTAAACAAAGGCTATTCTCCAGTCCTCTGTGAACACAGGCCTTATAAACCATCAGCTTGGTCCTAAGGGTCAGCTTGGTGTTATCCCATGCACGTTTCGCGAGTTGGCCAAAGGTAGTAGCTGCTTTTCCCATGCATGTATCGAGCGCTGCATCAAGGGACAGATTGTCTGTCACCATGGACCCAAGGTAGCAGAATTTGCTAACCACTTCCAATAGGCTGTTATTTAGTGTGATCAGGGGAGGAGATGCAAGACCTTGTCCCATGACCATGGTTTTCTTGACACTTATAGTCAAGGAGAACAAGTTACAGCATGGTCGAGAAAGTCCATGAGACTTTGTAGCTGTGTTTGACAAACCTGTTAAGAGTTTTTTGAGGATGTAACTAGTGGAATAGTTAAGGGGAGAGCCAGTGGATATGCTGTATTTGGATTTTCAGAAGGTTTTCAATAAGGTCCCACACAGGATTTCAGTAAGCAAAATTATAGCACATGGAATTGGGGGTAATATACAGGCATGGATTGAGAATTGATTAATGGACAGAAGACAGAAAGTAGGAATAAACATGTCATTCTCAGGTTGGCAGGTTGTGACTAGCGGGGTACCGCAAGGATCAGTGCATGGACCTCAGTTATTCACAATCTATATCAATGATTTGGATTGGGGGACCAAAAGTAATATTTCCAAATTTGCTGATGATACAAAACTAGGTGGCAATGTTAGTTGTGAGGAGGATGCAAAGAGGCTCCAAGGGGATTTAGACAGGCTCAATGGGTGGGCAAGAATATGGCAGATAGAATATAATGTGGAAAAATGTGAAGTTATCCACTTTGGTAGGAAAAACAGAAATGCAGAGTATTTTTAAATGGTGAGAGATTGGTAAGTGTTGATGTCCAAAGGGACCTTAATGTCCTTGTTCATAAGTCACTGAAGGCTGCCCAGAAATGCTGCAAGCATTTAGGAAGGCAAATGATATGTTGACCTTTATTGCAAGAAGATTAGGGTACAGGAGTAAAGAAGTCTTGTTACAATTGTCCAGAGTCTTGGTGGGACTGCATTTGGAGTAATGTGTACGGTTTTGGTCTCCTTACGCAAGGAAGGATATACTTGTCTTATGACCAGGTGAGAAGGGGTCTAGGGGTTCCATCTCAGCCTTTGCCTGGTTTAACCATAACAGGGTTTAATTTTAAAACACAGTGTTTTTAGCTCCCCCTCAGTGAATCCTTGTTCACTGCCTTCCAATTGGAAGGCAAAGAAATCAGACAGGTTTTCTTCGATTTAAATAAGAAAGGTGGAAGTTTATTAACCTTAAACTCTAATTTGGTTAACGATTACGAATATGCAACGCGACCACGCTAGCATGCATACGCGATAAACACACATGCAGATAGAGACAAAAAAAAGTAGAAGGAATAAAAGGGGAAAAGTTTGAGGCAATATCTGGTGGTTACAATCCTTTGAGTTTGATGTTGAGTCTTTGGTTGCTGGTAAGTCTTGCTGTTCGTTGGGGCCCAATGCACACTTTAATTTGTTTTGATGTAGGAGTCTTTTCTCTGTTCAGGTTTACTTGTCTTCAATGGGTCCAAAGGCTTGTGAGAAAGTGAAAGAGAGCCAGCCAGAAGACAACCTGCCTTGTTCCAGGTTCAGTTGCAAACAGCAGTCTGAATTCAAACTGTCCTGTCTAATTCAAAAAGCCTGGACCAGCTGGTTAGTCATGTGACCAGCTGGTTTAACTACTTCTGCGTCTGTGGATTCTATTAACCCTGCAGACCCTGGAACGTGAGCTTCCTTACACCTTCAAAATCCATTTGGGTTAATTGGACCAGGAAGTAGTTCTTTGTCTCTCCAAGCACTGTCTCTTAGTATGCAAATGTCCTTCCAGCCAAGTGTCTGGTGCTCTCTTGTAAAACATTTCTTCACTCTAGCAACAGTTTAAAAATTAATGTTCATATGACAAAATTAATATGCCTCATTCTTGGCAGGTGGGGTCTGCCTGACACTTGCCATAGAGGGAGCGCAATGAAGGTTCACCAGATCGATCCCTGGGAATGGCGGTATTGTCCTATGAGAAGAGATTGAGGAGACTGGGCCTATATTCTCGAGAGTTTAGAAGAATGAGAGGTGATCTCATTGAGGCATAGAAACTTCTTACAGGACTCGACAGGGTAGATGCAGGGAGGATGTTTCCCCTGGCTGGGGCGGTCTAGAACCAGGGGACATAGTCTCAGAATAAGGGGTAGGCCATTTACGACTGAGATGAGGAGGAATTTATTCACATAGAGGGTGGTGAATCTTTGAAATTCTCTACCCCAGAAGGCTGTGGAGGCTCAGTCATTGAGTATATACGAGACAGAGATTGATAGATTTCTAAATATTAAAGATATCAAGGGATATGGCAATAATGCAGGAAAATGGCATTCAGGTAGAAAATCAGCCATGATCTAGTTGAATAGCAGATCAGGCTCGATGGGCCAAATGGCCTACTCCTGCTCCTATTTCCTACATGTTCCTATAGTTCCTGTATGTTTCCGCTATATGTTTGCTATGTATCTGTGTAGAGGAGTTCTCCGATCAGGACGCAATGTGCTTTCAGCCTTGACAGATTGTAGGCATTGCTCTCTGACCTAGTGTGCGAGTAAGCTCCATCCATATCTGCAGGGAAGGTGAAGGTCAGGAGCATGGAGTAGAAGATATCAAACAGAGTGGGGGCTAGGACACAACCCTGTTTCACTCCATTCTTCACTCCAAAATTGTCAGAAGTGGAGCCATCAAACTGCACAGTGCAGTGCATGTTGTCAGGGAAGGAGGGGATGAGACTGAAGAGCTTTGGTGGACAGCCAATTTTTCCCAAAATCTTGTAAAGCCCTGCTCTGCAGACGATGTCAAATGCATTGGTGAGATTTACAAAAGTAAGGTAAAGGCGTATACCTTGTTCCCTACACTTCTCTTGTAGCTGGTGTATGGAGAAGCTCATGTCCGTAGATCTGCCGGCACACTGTGCCTCCGGGTACACTCGGTCTGCAAGTAGATGGAGTCTTTTAAGTATCACCTTAGCAAAGGCCTTCCCTGTGATGCTAATGAGATGCCTCTGTAGTTGTTACAGTCTCCTCTGTTGCCTTTGTTTCTGTATAAGTGTGATGATTTGGATGGTGTGATGGTCTGGATGGTTATAAAGTATCTAATTGAAAGATGAGATGTAGTTTTTCAAACTTCTTTGAGCTTCATTGGAATAGTGGAGGAGGCCAGAGAAATCAGAGTGGACATGGGATGGAGAATTACTTACTTCTAGATGCTTCCAAGGGTAGTCTTTCATGATGAAGAGAAAGGGACAAAAGATGGATCCTTGGGGTATAATGGAGCTGACTGGGAGCAGAGGAGGGCAAGACATTGAAACTAATGTAATGCTCACATTGCAAAAGCATTGAGTGTAAGCAGGAGGAAGTCATGAAGGTGGAACACAATGGAGATGATGGAGTGGTCAAAGATAGCAGAGAAATCAAGAATGAGGAGGCACACAGAGGCAGGATTTCAGTTGCATAGGATTTCCATTGTGACTTTGATCAGCATGGTGTTGCTGTGGCTGTGTGGAAGCCAGAATTGCATGGAGTCTTGACCAAGGAGTGGTGGGTGTAGTGTAAGCAGAGTTGCAATGCAAGACTTCAAAAAGAAAAAGATAAGGCAGTAATTGGAGAAAGGAGTTGAAGCTTTGAAGGCAGGATAGTGTTCTTGAGAAAAAGGTGATAATTGTCATCTAGAAGGAAGTAGAGAAGTCAGGGATAAATCAAGAAATAGTTTGAAGCCAATTTTGGCCAAGAGAGTATACGAAATGGACAAAGGACGCAAATACAGGAAAAGGGAAGAACAAAAAGGGGTCTGCCAACCAAGCCAAGACATTGATACACTTTGTAGTATGTGTGATTGCTTGTGATTTGTGAACTGTGCAACACATACACTGTAAATGTCTGCTATTGGAAATTGGAAATGGGATTTATCAAATGTAACATTTTTCCCAGGAACATCGGTGCTCATTGGAGATGCTTTAAGCATGCAGTACTGAGGTTTTTGTGAGGCAATTTGAAAATGGTGGCCAACTAGGTTTGGTTTAGTTTGGAAAAATCAGGACTGAGCAATTAAACTGAACTTGGCAAAACTATGCTTCTTTGTAAAAGGATTCAAGCAAATAAATTAATACACATTGACTGTTATTTCAGCTGTTGGTTATCACTTGACTGACTTGCACCAGTTAATTTATTAGTGTAGCATTTTCATACACCATGATGGGGGAAATTTTAACCCCTCCCCTCAGGATGGAAGGGAAACCCAACCCCAAACCACCCATTTTCAGGTTTAACAGAAGTGGATTGGGGGAGGAGAGCATTAGCGGATATCTAACCATTTTTCCAGAGGTGGGCCCATCATTTATATATTTTAATGATGCTTTAGCTCTCCAATTTTAGCTCTGTTTTAAATTTATGCTGCAGTTCAGGTTTCACAGGCCTTTGGAAACCTGGCAGCTGAAAAGAGACGAGAATGGCTAAATGCAGCAGTTAAGTGCTTTTGCAGCACTGCTTGTGGACCAGGAGAAGCAACTGTGCTTCCCCCTCAGCTCCTCAAGCAAACTTGTTTCCTGCCTCATGCAGTCCCACTGACTCCCTCAATCAGAACCACCCACTCAGTGCATGATTGGACACTGCCCCTACCCCAATTTCAATGCCACCCATCCTCATCAATCCATGACACCCCTCGATCTTTCCCTCTAGTGTTGCAGGCCTTCCTACCCAACAGCCAGCCATCCTCTCAATTTTTTGGCTGCGAGTCAGCTAACAGAGTGAAAACGTTTAAACCAGCTCCTACCATTAAACTTTGTAGGACCTCTGGGAAACCCGTACTTCCAGATTTCGAGGCCACTATGCCTATTCCCACTTTCCCTGCCTCACCTCAAATATATTGGGACCAAAGGGTCACCTGTAATTGCTATTGACAAAAATAGATCAAAACAAATGACTCTTGAATTTCACTGAACACAGTGTGACGATAATTTGGAGAAATTTCATGGTTGTTGTATCTTCCCAGTCTTCAAAATATGGCAATAAAATGGAAGAGCAGAGCTTGAATGATTTAAGATGTAATCTGAACCCTTCCTGAGATTAGTATCTTGTAATCATTCATTCAGAAATCCACTGTTCTCTTACGACAGTCCAAGTAATACAGATGCATATTCTTACACTATCTGGTTCCAAGCTCAAACTTTCTTCATAAGAAGGTATGATACATTTCATCATAAGCATACGTTAACTCTGTTTCTCTCTCCACAGATGCTGCCAGACCTGCTGTATATTTCCAGCACTTGCTGTTTTTATTTCAGATTTCCAGCATCTGCAGTACCTTGCTTTAATTTATACGGAAGCCAAATCTTGCCAAAAAATGCAGTTCGTGAAAATATATATTCATTCCAAGACTTTTCTACATCTACATATTACTGGTTTCCTATGGTCTTCTCCACTATTACCTTCAAATAGTGATATGCTAAATAGTGAGGCTGCTGATAGGATTCGGAAAAAAAATAAAACCATGTCCTTGAAACTTAATAGGTTAATATATTGGAGAGACCTTCAAGAAAATCTTAATACTCTTAACTTGTAATAATCGTTAACTGCCTTTTAAAAATAAATAGGATTTTTACATTTCCTTCACATGAGACTTGAAAGTTTCTTCTAAACCAAGCACTCAACTGACATCTTTCATTCTTTCAACTGAACTTTAGATCCAGGGGTGGCATTCCAGCACTAAACTAAAAGGAAATGTCTATGGGTAACAACAATCACTGCTAAATAATTTCCCATAGAGTTCCTCCCTCATCTCTAATTTGAGTTATTCCCCCCAGTTTTATCTCCAAAGCTTCTTGCATGATTCTACACTATTTTTTTTTTTATCAGGGAGAGGGATAATAAGCATCATAGATAAGCATTATCCTATCCTCTTCTGCCACCAATCCAACCTATGCAATTAGAGATGGGCAACAAATGCTGGCCTTGCAATCGATGCCCAACTTAAGTGCCTAATTGGCACTCGATTCAGCAGGCCTCTCACAGAAGAGGCAATGCGCGGTTCTCAGCATCGCTTTTTCAGGGCGTTGAGACCCCCGCCGTCTGGATAAAATCCCGGCCGTTGTCTCTGTTTGTTTCTCCACAGAGGCTGCCAGACCTGCTGAGTATTTCCAGCATTTTCTGTTTTTATTGCAATCAAAGCTCTGAAATTGGCACTGACAATAAATCCAATATAATAGTCTTTTTAAAAAAGCAAAATGGTTCTTTTAAGAAGAACCAATGCAAGTAAAGTTATTTAAAAACGCCTAAGCAGACGAATGGTGGTGCATTGAAAAAGGACAGCTTATTCCAGACTTCCAGTCTTACTTTCCATTGCATTATTGCTTTTTGGAGTTGATGAAGCAATTAAGAAACCAATACCTGTCTTGACACTTCACATGGAAATAAAAGCATTTGTCTAAGAAAATTAAGTGTATATAAAAAGCAAATAGTCCAGTGGTGCACAATGTCATAATTCTAGTGTAAGGCAACTGTTTCAAATTTTAAATGTGAAATTAAATAATAGAACAAAATTGGACAGTATAAATTTAAAAATACTGTACAGTATGAAGCATTATATTCTGTATTTGCTGTTATGATGTCTCAATGCCATAGCTTTGCTGGTACAGGCGTGAACAATAGGTTTAATTGCTGTGAAATGTAATTTAAAAACAAATTGTGCATGAAACTGAATAAGGGATATAATTTCACACTATCGTAAGCAGATGAAAGAAACAGTGGACAGAAATTCTTAACACGTTAATGACTTATTGACAATCTACACAAATCAATTGACACCTCCTGTCAATCAACTAATCCAATTATGAACTTTTTAGTTACAGTTAATTGAGTGTAGAGCTCAGCTTGACTCATTCACATTCCTGATGTGAAGGCTTACAATGTTGCTGCCCTTCCTGGCAGTTAAAATTGTTGAATCACATTATAAAATGTGTGTACAGCGAAACCTAAATGAAGGGACATTAATGCGGACTTCTGATCCTGATTCTGATTTGCGCTTGTTTTCACTGGAGTTTAGAAGAGTGAGGGGAGACTTGATTGAAGTTTATAAGATCCTGAACGGTCTCGACAAGGTGGATGGGGAAAGGTTGTTTCCTCTTGTGGGTGAGTCCAGAATTAGGGGGTACTGTTTTAAAATTAGGGGTCGTCTTTTTAGGACAGAGATGAGGAGAATTTTCTTCCCTCAGAGGGTTGTGCTTTGGAATTCTCTGCGGAGGTAGACAGATTCCTGTTAAGCAAGGGAATCAAAGATTATCCGGGGTAGATGGGAGTGTGGAATTCAAAACACAAACAGATCAGCCATGATCTTATTGAATGGTGGAGCAGGCTCGAGGGGCCGAATGGCCTACTTCTGCTCCTAATTCGTAAGTTCGTATGATTCCTTTGAAATACTTCAATAAACCAAACAAACAGGAGTTAATAACCATCTTAAAGTGTAAATCTTACATTATGACCCTTTTTTGAAAAATCATATTGTTAAAACAATGTTAATCATAATTCTATGGAGTAGTTTCATCCATTTGGGAAAAAAAAATCACATTTACTCATGGTACCCTCTTTTACTTTAGCTCATTCTTGCCCAGGGCCTCAAAACTGGGGAACTGCCTCCCTCCCTCAGTCTTTCCTTCCTTCTAGAAACTCAAGCCTGGCATCACCTACTCACTACTTCCTAATTTATCTCATCTTCCTACCGATTATTGGGGGTAACTGACCCCAAAACTATGATGGAATTGGATTCATGTTAGCAGTTCCACTTATCTTTGGTACTTTATTGGTAGCATTATTCTAACATTTATATTAGTGTGTGGAGATTGAATTCACATACAGTTAGAATAACACAATTCTTGCAGCATGCTGGCATTACTGATGTTAATTCGGTGCCTTCAAACTGTTAGCATCATTAACAGCTCCAAACCAGTTCACTTGGCAATGTCATCAATACCTGCTGCTGCAACAAAATAATGTTTGAGACAGGACAAGTTCTTTACTTTATTAAAGCTGTCATATTAAAAGATATTAGATGGTGTCATGGATAAGAACAGTGTCTTTTCACCTCTGATATTTGGCTTCAAATCAAGCTCCATACAATAAAATTTGATAGAACCAAATCCACTTCCCAGTAATCACAAACCCAAGATATAAAACAACAACTTGCATTTATATAGCACCTCTAACATAACAAGGGACTTCACAGGAGTGTTATCAAACAAAATTTCACACCAGGCCACATGAGGAGATATTAGGACAGATGTCCAAAAGCTAGGTCAGAGAGGTTCAGGAAGGAAATTTCAGAGTTTAGAGCCAGGCTGCTGAAGGCACGGCCACCAAGGGATGGTCAAGAGGCCAGAATTGGAGAAGCACTGATATCTAAAATGTAGCATTATAAAACAGTCTATAGTTTAGCATTAAGTTGTGTGTCTTACACAGAGAAACCACAAAGATCTCTGGTGCAAAAAATGGGAATGACACTATGAAATTCCCACTTTTATGCTTGTGTCTACTTTTTCACCAAAGTTGCGGAGCAGAGGAAAATTTAGCTCCTTAGTGTCAAATGAGTTGAATTGTGATCTCACTGCCAGAGAACATGATCAGACAGTAAATAGCTGGAAAGTAAATATGTGTCCCTTTGAACTGTGGACTCGATAAACATCACTGCACATCCATACTCTGTTGATGGTTGTTAGTCAGACTGCAGTGTGTCACCTTGAATAACATTTTCAGGGAAACTTACACCCTGCCAACTCCTTACATCCGTCATCTTAAAATTAAATACAATTGCACTGATAGTCTGGATCTGCTTGTCTGACATGATATATCATTCTTATGGAAGTTTGGTTTTCAAAATTAAAATGCAAAAATAAGCCAAGGCGTGACAAGCAAGTGCAGAAACTGTAAGGGTTTGCTACCAGCATGGCACCCCATGTCCGAGACAAGACTCTGATGGTGGCTAACGAGCCTGTGCCCTGCACCCTTGTCTAACAAGAATCTGTGCTGGCAGTGCAGCTTTGCAATTTCTGCTCTTCTACATAGGCTTTTAAGTAAAAACTACAGCTGAGGGAAGAAGTGAGGAACAATATGGACATATATCCAGTCACCCAAGATTCCTTTTTATCTTGGGTACACAGTTAAGGTGTATGTGGCAGATGTGTCTCTTTCTTAAAACTCATTCTTGGGATGAGGTATCGCTGAGATAAGGCCAGCATGTATTCCCCATCCCTAGTTTCCCTGGGAAGGTGGTGATGGGCCTTCTTCTTGAACTACTGCGGTCCGTGCCATGCCTTATTCCTTGTACAACTGAGTGGTTTGCTAAGCCCCTTCAGAAGGCAATTTAAGAGTCAAGTGTATTAATGTGGGACTGGAGTGACATTTCTGCCAGATCAGGTAAAGATGGCAGGTATCCTTCCCTAATGGACTAATTGGGTTTTTACGAGAATCTGACTACATCACTTTTACTGATACCAGCTTTTTATTTCCAGAATTATAAACTGAATTCAAATTCACAAACTGCCGTTGTGGAATTTGAATGCATGTTTTGTGGATTACGGGTTCAGTAACATAACCACTACCCCAGTGTATTTCTATTATTCAACAGTAATAAAAATGCATGGTGTGTTGGGAATGCGTTCCCATATTTAAGTCTTTAACCACCCATACCCCTTTCCTGCCCATCGTGGAGAGGGTTAACATCAAAGCCAATGTATTATAAACCCTAACCAGAACTGCGCTATATAAATGTTATTCAGAACTGCATAGCAAAGAACTCTGTTAGTATTTCTAACATACTAACATGAAACCAATCACTATAGGAAGTGATTATCAAAACCCAAGAAACAATAAGCAGACATTGAGTATTTGGGCTTAACAATACAATGACTGAACAAGAGATACAGGGCTGAATTTAGTGCGGCTGTTTGAAGCGGGAATGGAGGTGTGGGGGGGCGGTGCGGGGATGGAAAATCGTGTCAGACACGTCCACCCAGAAATCCGACATCATGATGCTGGTTCTGGATTAAGTCAACGGCAGGAAAATACCAAGGCGGCGGCGCCACCCCACCCCACCACCGCGCCCGCCCCCACCCCGCGACACAATAGGAATGCAATTTAAATGATTTTCCAAAGTTCCATAGATTCGGGAACAGTCCCATCAGATCGAACGTTGGCAAATATTATACCGCTTTTCAAGAAAGGAGGGAGAGAGAAGACTGGGAACTATAGGCCAGTTAGCCGAACATCAGTCGTTGGGAAAATGCTGGAATCTATTATTAAGGAAGTCATAACAGTGCACCTAGAAAAGCACAGTATGATCAAAAAAAGTCAATATGGTTTTACTGAAAGGAAATCCTGTTTGACTAATTTATTAAAGTTTTTTGAGGATGTAACCAGTAGGGTAGATAGAGGGAAACCAGTAGATGTAGTATACCTGGATTTCCAAAAGGCATTTGATAAGGTGCTACACAAAAGGTTATGAGGCAAGATAAGGGCTCATGCAGTTGGGGGTAATATATTAGCATGGATAAATGACATGAAACAATGAGTGGGTATGAACAGGGCATTTTCAAGTTGGCAGACAGTAAATAGTGGAATGCCACAAGGGTCAATGCTGGGGCCTCAGGTATTTACAATCTATATTAATGAGGTAGATAAGAGACTGAGTAATGGATCTAAGTTTGATGATGATACAAAGGTAGGTGTAAAGGTAAGCTGTGGGGTGGACACAGAGAGGTTCAGTGAGTGGGCAACAAGATGGCAGATGGTGTATAATGTAGAGAAGTGTGAAGTTATGCACTTTGGTTGTAAGAATAGAAAAGCAGAATATTTTTAAAAAGGTGTGAAACTTGTAAGTGCCAATGTTCAATGAGACTTGGGTGTGCTTGTACAAGGAACACAGAAAGTTAACATGCACGTACAGCAAGCAATTAGGAAGGCAAATGGCATGTTGGCCTTTATTGCAAGGGATTGGAGTACAGGAATAAGGAAGTATTGTTACAATTGTACAGGGTTTTGGTGAGACCACATCTGGAGTACTGTGTGCAGTTTTGGTCTCCACATTTAAGAAAGGATATACTTGCATTGGAGACGGTGCAGCGAAGGTTCACTAGATTGGTCCCTGGGATGAGGGAGTTGTCCTATGATGAGAGGCTATGTAAACTGGGCCGGAATTCTCTGGAGTTTAGAAGAATGAGAGGTGATCTCATTGACACATATAAGATTCTAAAAGGGCTACATAGGGTAGACACTGAGAGATTATTTCCACTGGCCGGGGAATCTAAAACACAGGGGCACAGTCTCAGGATAAGGAGCCAATCATTTAGGACTGTATGAGGAGAAATTACTTCACTCAAAGGGTTATGAATCTTTGGAATTCTCTACCCCAGAGGGTTGTGGGTGCTCCATCATTGAATACATTTAAGGCTGGGATAGATAGATTTTTGGTTTCTCGGGGAATCAAGGGGTATGTGAGCAGGCGGGAAAATGGAGTTGAATCCTAAGATCAGCCATGATCATTTTGAATGGCTCGATGGGCCATATGGTCTTCTCCTACTCCTATTTCTTGTGTTCTTGTGTTCACAACCAAGCTTGGCTAAGGTGGATCAGTTGCAAGAGTCGTCAAATGTACTGTTTAGCTACCCATCCAAAATTTAAAATTGTAGAACACTTAGGCCAGGATTTTATTCTGGCGACGGGGGTCTCGACATCAGGAGAATGCGACGCCGTGATCCTGACATCGCCTCTTCTCTGGAAAGCCCGCCAAATCTAGTGCCAATCAAGCACTTAAGTGGACAGCAGCAGGCCTTCCACAGGATCAAGGATCCTGTCACCAGTAGACCCGCACTTGGAGAGCTACCAGCCAAGCAGAGCGAACAGCACTGTAGGCCAACAATGGCATTCACTCCTCCCTCTTCCCCTATGCAGTACTGGTCATGGTTGCCTACCTGTTGCGGCACTGAAGCCTCGCCTTGGTGCCACCAGCCATCAATGGCTGGGAATCTGAGGTACATGAAGGTCGCCATCATCCATTTGATTCCAAGCTCCCATTGAATCATGATGAATTACATACTGAAGTATTAAAACTAAGGGAGGAATTTTATGTTCTTCCCTGTGGTGGGTTTGGAGGCAGGGAGAGCATAAAATTGGGTGGGAGGGTAGCAAGGAGGGAGTGGTGGTTCCTGTCATCATCCCGACTCCACCAAAACTTAGGCCCCTCCACAAACTGAGGCCCTTAACTGAGCAATTAACCCCAATTAAGGGCCTCTTCCTGCCACAGCTGCAATGAGCCATATGGCGGGGAGCTCTGTCACCGCACAGGAAGCCAGGCACGAAAACCGTACGGGCTGTTTATCGGCTCTGGGATGGGGGGGTGGTGGGTGGTGGAGGCTTCCTCATTAAAAGGCACTTCGTGCCTGAACAAGGGTCCCAAGCATTGGGAAAGGGGTGCCCGCTGCGAGCCACCACCCTGCCCTTGCTACCAACCCCCCGCTACACCACGATTCCCACCCTGCGAGACACCTCCCGCCCTGACATAGCTGTGGACTGGGTCCAGCAATGCTCCTCGGCCTCTGGGAGGTGCTCCTTCAGCAACAACCACTGCCTCCGCAGTCGCGCTCCAGAGTATACCAAACTTTAATCAGCCACAACTCCAAATGTCTGGACAACATTGTCAGAGAAGACTACAACTCTCCAGGCAGACTGTCACCGACCTATGCATGCTGCTGCAAGGCGAGTTGCGACCTATGGAATTTGGTGGTCACCCTATGCCCATGGCCTTGAAGGTCACCGTGGCACTTAACTTTTACATATCTGGATCATTCAAGGGTCCACCGGGGACATGTGTGGGGTCTCGCAGGGAGCAGCCCACTGTTACATAAAGATGGTGGCTAATGCCCTGTTCAAGAGGGCTGACGACTATGTGCACTACTGAATCAAACCTGACAGTCAGGCCGAGAGGGCCATCGGCTTCAGGGCCATTGCTGGATTCCCCCATGCGCAAGGTGTGATAGATTGCATGCATGTGGCCGTCAAGACTCCAAATGACCAGCCAGTTGTCTTCATCTACAGGAAGGGCTTCCATTCCATCAACGGGCAACTGGTCTGTGACCATCAAAAGCATTTCCTGCAGGTGTGTGCCCACTTCCTGGTAAGTAGCCATTACACCTACATACTTGGACAGTCCCAGGTGCCACAGTTTTTCAGGCCCCCACTTGCCTTCAGGGATTGATTCTCGGGGACAAAGGCTATCGATTGAAGACATGGCAACTGACGCCTGTGAGGGATCCTTGCAATGCAGCGGAGAAGAGGTACAATACATGCCACAGCTCCACCCGAGAGACAATTGAGCAGGCCATTGGGCTGCTAAAGATGGGATTCCGTTGCCTGGATCGATCTGGTGGAGGCCTGCAGTATGGCCCAATGAGAGTTTTGTGTATTGTTATGGTCTGCTGTGCTCTGCACAATTGAGCCCTGCAGAGTGGGGGGGGGGGAGGCCTTGCATGATGAGGACATGATTGAACAACACTCCTCTACCGACTAGGAAGACACAGAGGAGGGGGATGGGCAAGCACCACTGGATGGTGAAGCCCTTGCAGGAAGCCAGGCACATTGAGCGACAGTCCAAGGAGGCAAGAGACAATCTCATACTTACCCACTTCCAACCACCATGATGGCCTCTCAGAATCAAAACAATAAAGACTCACCTCAATGCATGCAGCCTGTCACCTCCTTTCTATTTGTATTCCATGCCTAGCACCCAGCTGAACCAAGTGCTTAGGCCCATGGGAGACCCTACTCAAATGAAAGACTGAGCCTACATTGGCATCTGCTAAGAGAGAAGAGTGAAATCAGCATCTCACAATTAATGCATGATAAATGATCATTTTTACACAATGAAAGTTAATTTCAAAAACAAAAGAACTTTATATGATGAAGCAAATGTCAAATTTCAAACAGCCGTGAAACCCCAAGGTCTCTAAGATGGTTTTCTTTATACATTTACACCTCTACAAGGTGTGACATCAGCACTAGCAGCTGGGTTAGAGGCAGGCTGCTGATCAGGCTGCCCCTTGCCCTGGGATGACTTTGGCAACCATCCTCTAGCTGCCTGAAACCTGGAGGGCCCCGGCTGCCTGAGAGTTTCCTGCACAGGTGCAAGATTCTCTTCAGCTATCATGGCTACTGGAGCTGGGCTCACTGGCAGAGGGGCTGAGGAGCCAATGTCAACACTCGGAGCACCCTGAGCAAAGCCCCCAACTGTGGAGGTCAGCTTCTCCTCCTCCCTTTCAAGGCTCACTTGAACCTCCCTGCTGACCAGAGAAGGACGAGGAGCTGGAGAAGACTCCAGATGCCTTGTCCTTTTCTCCCCTTGCCACTGCTGCATTGAGCTCATGGTCAAGGCGATGGTATGCAGGTCTGAGTGCATTTATGGAATCTGGCTCTCCATGGAGGTTGTCAGCCTCTCGATGGAGGAAGCCATGCGCTCACATGCCTGAGACACGGCAGCACTCATGGCGTGGATAGACTCCTCCGTCATCTGCTCCTGGCTGTGCATTGCTTCTGGCATCTCTGCCAGATGTTCCCTTACCCCTCTCTGCAGCATGGGTAGATTAAGATAAGTATGGGAGGTCAGGTAAGATAGGGAAGATTTTCCTACATCTGCACTGAATTGCTCTGGATCATATGGGTGTAGTGAATATCCCCAAATCAGGCAGGGTCAGAGTAAAATCTGTAAAGGAAATTGCCCATTTCTCCCAATAAATGGAAGGAAAATGGAATGGGTGCATTTACAGGCATGTTCTCTAAGCTGCCTATTTTCCAATATTTGCTGCACCTGGACAATCCAGTGCACCTCTGGTTCCCTCGCTTGGAAATTGAACGTCTCTGCCAGGGAGCAGCCCCTGCTGCATTGCAAGAGGTACGGTGTCCCAATCTATTATTTAAAGAGCCCCATCCCTGGAATTTGGTACAGGGTCATGGCCAGGTCAAAATGACAGGTGGAAATTCCACTTCCCCACACTTCTGGCAGCACAACAGTGACAGTAGAATTTCTAGACAACTGTCTTTGAAATACTGAAAGATTGTCATTGCAGCAATTGAAGGGAATGAAGATCAAGATGTCGTGATTCAGCAAAAGCACTGCAAGAGATTACTACCTTTGAGGTCCTGCTTTTTAAATTTCCTCCCTAGCTCCTTAAACTCTGACTGCAGGACCTCAACCCTCTTCCTCCCTATGCCGTTGGTTCTGGAATGGACCACAACTTCTGATTCTGCCCTTTCCCCCAACTGTATGTTTTTTTCTGTGAACTCCAATCTTATTTCCCAATTGTACAATAATTGTGGAGACTGGAAGGACTTTGAATTTGTCTGAAATCCAACGTAATCAAAGACGTGTATGTTCCGAAACAAGCCAGTTTTAGAAAATGGACTGCTGCTGGCCCTGGATTTCACTTCTCAGATTACCCTGCGTAATGGTGCAATAAAAATGCTGACTGAAGTATATATTTCATTTCTGACACATTTGGGTATTCTAATCAGATTGCTACAAACCTCCAGCTAACTGTGCCTCTGAGCCACACGATCATCACTGGGGACAGGATTTCAAACACGGCACACTGCCAACTTTGCCACCATCACATACCAACAGACGGCAGTAAATGAGACAGTGATGAAAATGCTAGATGGGCTCAGAACGACAGGATTGGTGTGAATGATAGCACAAAGACATTGTGGGGGTGATTCTCAGTACAGATGGAGGACATTGCAGCCTGAGAGTATTATAAATCTGTGACATTCATTTTTTCATTTACACTTTTGACAGCGTTAAGACACTGAAAATCTGCTACAATTCATTTTGTCCCACTTCTGTGATTTGTGGGAAAAGATTCCTTTGAAAATAGCGCTCAGGGATGGATGATGAATCAAACTTGACTGGAAACGCCCTCAGAGGTTTTAAAGTACACTTTTTAAAAATTATGCTTTCAGACCTGAAAACAAACTGCAGCTGCAACAAAACTGGATGGTCCAGATATGCACATCCATTCGCATTTGAAAATTGGGCCCTAAGCTATTTGATGATTAGTTTTCTTTGCATGCAGCACAACAAAGCATGTAGTCAGACACAATTGTAAAGACACGGAACTTGTGAATTTCATGTTCATAACAGTTAGGAGCACAATATTTTTCCAGTTCATTTTCTCTCTGCCTGGCAGGTGCTGGCTCATGCTGAGGTACAGCTGTCACAGGCTCTAGCTACCCACAGGTCCCTCAGCCAATGCGTGGGCCAACATTGAAGTCAATGTCCAGTCCTGTCTGATGCAACACTGTGTACCAGTGCAGGCCGATACTCCAAGTGAGGTGAGGAATGCTGGCCTCCACCGTAGGCCGACGCACCAAGTGAGGTGAGGCCTGCTGGCCTCCAAAGGGAGAATATGGGCCTGACCAGTAGGATCTAGGTCATACAAGCAGCCTGGATCATCAAATAACAAAGATTTCAGGATCATGCCATGAGAACACAGCTGGGGTGATGGGGAAGTCTCGGTAACCACCTCCCCCATGGGGGCAGAGGCTGGAATTTTTGTTCACAAAGGTCCGGCAGAGATGTGCTGTAAGTGGACCTTGCCACTCCCAGCATACAGCCCATGAGGAATTTACATAGAATTACAGAGAATTTAGAGCACAGAAACAGATAATTTTGCCCAACTGGTCTATGCAAGTGCCAATGCTCCACACAAGCCTCTTCCCTACTTACTTCAGCTCATCTCTTCAGCATATCCTTCTATAACTTCACCCTCACATATTTGTCCAACTTCCCCCTAAATGCATCTATGATCTCCTTCAGTATTGCACTGGAGTGTCAACCTTGATATCTTTTGTGCTTAAGTCCTGGAGTGAATGTAAAAGATCCCATGGCACTATTGCAAAGAAGAGTGGGGGAGTTTTCCTGGCCAATATTTATCCCTCAATCAACATCACAAAAACCGATTATCTAGTCACGATCATATTGCTGTTTGTGGGAACTTGCTGTGCGCAAATTGGCTGCCGTGTTTCCTACGTTACAACAGTGACTACCCTTCAATGAAAAGTACTTCATTGGCTACAAGATGCTTTGAGATGTCATGTTCATGAAAGGTGCTATATATCTTTATTTTTGTTTTTATATATTCGCCTCAACCAGTCCATTTGAATTCCACATTCTCACTACTCTCTGAGTAATGTTTCCCCTGAATTTCTTATTGGATTCATGCGTTCTGGGTGTCGTTGACAAGGCCAGCATTTATTGCACATCCGTAATTGCCCTTGCCCTGGTGGTGCTGAGTCACCTTCTTGAACTGCTGCAGTCTCTGTGGTGAAGGTACATCCACAGTACTGTTAGGGATGGAACTCCAGGATTTTGACCCAATGACAGTAAAGGAATGGCGATATAGTTCCAAGTCAGGATGGTGTGTGACTTGGAGGGGAACTTGTAGGTTGCGGTAATCCCATGCGTCTGCTGCCCTTGCCCTTCTCAGTGGTAGTGGTCGCCTGTTTGGAAGGTGTTGTCGAAGGAGTCTTGGCGAGTTGCTGCAGTGCACATTGTAGATGGTACACACTGCTGCCACTGTGTGCCTGTGGAGGAGGGAGTGAAAGTTGAAGGGGGTGGATGGGGTGCCAATCGAGTGGCTGCTTTGTCCTGGATGGTGTCGAGCTTCTTGAGTGTTGTTGGAGCTACACCCATCCAGGCAAGTGGAGAGTATTCCATCACACTCCTAACTTGTGCCTTTTACATGGTGGACAGGCTTTGGGGAGTCGGGAGGTGTTACTCACCGCAGATTTCCCAGCTTCTAACCTCTTGTAGTCACAGTATTTATATGGCTGGTCCAGTTAAGTTTCTGGTCAATAGTAGCCCCCCAGGATGTAGAAGGTAGGGGAGTCAGCGATGATAATGCCACTGAATGTCATGGGGAAATGATTCAATTCTCTCTTCTCGGAGATGGTCATTGCCTGGCACTTATGTGGCGTTAATGTTACTTGCCACTTATCAGCCAAGCCTGAACGTTGTGTAGGTCTTGCTGGATGTGAACACAGACTGTTTCAGTATCTGAGGAGTTGCGAATGGTACTGAACACTGTGCTATCAGGGGAGACGGGGGTGTAGTGCTAATGTCACTGAGCAGGCAATCCAGAGGCCCAGGCTAATGCTCTGGGGACATGGGTTCAAACCCTACCACAGCAGCTGCTAGAATTTAAATTAAATTAACTAACAAAAATCTGGAATTGAAAGCTAGTCTCAGTAATGGCACCATGATACTATCATCAATTGTTGTAAAAAACCTATTTGGTTCATTAATGCCCTTTAGAGAAGGAAATCTGTCATCCTTACCTGGTCTGGCCAACATGTGACTCCAGACCCACAGCAATGTGGTTGATTCTTAACTGTCCTCTGAAACGGCCCAGCAAGCTACTCAGTTGTCAAGGGCAATTAGGGATGGGCAACAAATGGTATTTGGCCCTGCCAGCAAAATGCACATGCCATGAAAGAATTTTTAAAAATCGTCCAACCTGGCCAATTACCACCCCATCAGTCTACTCATCTGTAAAGTGATGGAAAGTGTCATCGACAGTTCTATCAGAAAGCACTTGCTTAGCAATAACCTGCTCAGTGATGCTCAGTTTGGATTCCGCCAGGGCCACTCAGCTCCTGACCTCATTACAGCCTTGGTTCAAACATGGACAAAAGAGCTGAACTCCAGAGGTGAGGTGAGAGTGAATGCCCTTGACATCAAGGCAGCATTTGACCGAGTATGGCATCAATGAGCCCTAGCAAAACTGGAGTCAATGGGAATCAGGCAGAAAACTCTCCGCTGGTTGGAGTCATACCTAGCACAAAAGGAAGATGGTTGTGGTTGTTGGAGGTCAATCATCTCAGCTACAGGACATCATTGCAGGAGTTCCTCAGGGTAGTGTCCTCGGCCCAACCATCTTCAGCTGCTTCATCAATGACCTTCCTTCAATCATAAGGTCAGAAGTGGGGATGTTCACTAATGATTGCACAATGTTCAGCACCATTCATGACTCCTCAGATACTGAAGCAGCCCGTGTAGAAATGCAGCAAGACCTGGACAATATCCAGGCTTGGGCAGATAAGTGGCAAGTAACATTCATGCCACACAAGTGCCAGGCAATAACTATCTCAAAGAAGAGAAAATCTAATCATCTCCCCTGACATTCAATGGCATTATGATCGTTGAATCCCCCACTATCAACATCCTGGGTGTTACCATTGACCAGAAACTGAACTGCAGTAGCCATATGAATACCATGGCTACAAGAACGGGTCAGAGGCTCGGAATCCTGTGGTGAGTAACTCACCTCCTGACTCCCCAAAGCCTGTCCACCATCTACAAGGCTCAAGTCAGGAGTGTGATGGAATACTCTCCACTTGCCTGGATGGGTGCAGCTCCAACAACACTCAAGAAGCTCAACACCATCCAGGACAAAGCAGCCCACTCGATTGGCACCTCTGCAAGTTCCCCTCCAAGCCACACACCATCCTGACTTGGAACTATATCACTGTTCCTTCACTGTCACTGGGTCAAAATCCTGGAACTCCCTTCCGAACAGCACTGTGCGTGTACCTACCCCACAAGGACTGCAGTGGTTCAAGGAGGCAGCTCACCACCACCTTTTCAAGGGCAATTAGGGATGGGCAATAAATGCTGGCCTAACCAGCAATGCTGACATCCCATGAATGAATTTTTTTTTAAATCAGCGTGAATTCGGGACTTTGTCTCCACACGGACTGTGCAGTCGTCGCTCCTCCTAATACTATCATGGACAGATGCATCTGTGACAGGTAGATGGGTGAGTGCGAGGTCAAGCAGGTTTTTCCCTCTTGTTGGTTCTCTCACCACTTGCCACAGGCCCAGTCTAGCAGATATATCCTTCAGGACTCAACCAGCTCAGTCGCAATTCTTAGTGATGGGCATTGAAGTCCCCCACCCAGAGTACATTCTGTGACCTTGCTACCCTCAGTGCTTCTTCCAATTGTGTTCAAAAGGGAGGAGTACTGATTCATCAGCTGAGGGAGGGTGGTAGGTGGCAATCAACAGGAGATTTCCTTGCCCATGTCTGACCTGATGCCGTGACTTCATGGGATCTGGAATCAATGATGACAACTCCCAGGGCAACTAGCTCCCAATTGTATACCACTGTGCTGCCACCTCTGGTGGGTCTTTCCTGCCAGTGGGACTGGACATACCCAGGGACGAAGGAGTCTCGGACATTGGCTGTAAGGTATGATTCGGTGAGTATGATTATGTCAGGCTGTTGTTTGACTAGGCTGTGGAACAACTCTCCTAGTTTTGGCCCAAGTTCCCAGATGTTAGTGAGGAGGGTCGATTGGGCAGAATATGCTGTTGTCATTTCCGGTGCCTAGGTCGATGCCAGGTGGTCCGTATGGAATCACAGGGAGTGGCAAGGAAAATACATTTTTTTAAATTCGTTCGTGGGATGAGGGTGTCGCTGGCTAGGCCAGCATTTATTGTCCATGCCTAATTGCCCTTGAGAAGATGGTGGTGAACTGCTTTCTTGAACCGCTGCAGTCCTTGGGGTGTGGGTACACCCACAGTTCTGTTAGGAAGGGAGTTCCAGGATTTTGACTCAGCGACAGTGAAGGAACGGTGATATAATTCCAAGTGAGGATGGTGTGTAGCTTGCAGGGGAACTTGCAGGCGGTGGTGTTCTCATGCATCTGCTGCCCTTGTCTTTCTAGGTGGTAGAGGTCGTGGGTTTGGAAGGTGCTGTCAAAGGAGCCTTGGTACGTTGCTGCAGTGCATCTTGTAGATGTTACACACTGCTGCCGCTGTGCGTTTGTGGTGAAGGGAGTGAATGTTGAAGGTGGTGGATGTTCCTGATACTGCTCCTTTGAGCACACACAACCTGTACATTTTTAGAATATTGGCCCTTTCTTTTCATCATTGGCACAGCATTCAGGCAAGGGGTTCTTATGGCCATGAGTGCAGACAATTATGCCCTTTATTTGTGGGAATCCTGGCACACAACTGAAATGAAGAGCTATCCCTTGCTGTTGGCTGTTTTTCAGAAGAAATATGATGAAATCGCTGGACCTGACAAATAATATTTCATTTTACTGCTCAATACAATTGCAGACTGAAGGTTGGAGATGTGACAGAGATCTTTTGCACTTGATTGAGCCTGCTGCCTTATAGTTAACAGCCAGCAATGGAGCCATTCCAGTGCTGGAACTGATCCTCAACAAGTCTGCAAAGTTCAGTGGTGGCTTCCTTTGGGAACCCAAGTCAATGCTGGCTAAGTTCCTCAGAGAGGTCAAGAGAAAAACCCCTGGCCCAGTCAATACAAGTGTCAGCATAAGGATGGATTCACATGGAGTGCCAAAGGTGCACTTTGCATTATTGGCCCTTCAACAAATTATTCACAAATGTTTGCTGTTTCTACACAAAACAAAACTCAAAATAAACCTAAAGATTTCTGGGGGAGAAATTCAAATTATTCCCAAAATGCAGCTGAATGATTGGTCCATACCTGCCTGCACCTGAGCTAAATTTGGCTCTGGGACAGGAGGTGGGTGGGGTGGGGGTCGGGGGTCGGTGGGGGGGGGGGGGGGGGGAGGCGTCCTCATTTATTTGATGCCAACACCAAACAGGCGGCTGATGTAGCTTACCAATTGATAAGGTTGGGAATAGGTCAGCTCTAATACTGAGTTGCCCGACAAGTCGAAGGCAGGGGAAGGGGAGATCCAATCCCCTTGAATGGGTGTGCAGCAGACTGGAGTTTTTTGGTGGGCTCCTGCTATTTCAGTCCATCAATGCCTGGTCCAAATAGGTAGAGGATCATAGTGTCATTCCACCCACTTACATCTCAATTTCGCAATTGGGATCCGACAACTGCCCTAGGACAACAATTTGCTTGTATAAGGAGAGTAAGACTTGTCTCAGTCAGGCACCTTGCACAACCAAAGGTTGCTCGACTCAACATCGCATCAGTGCAAATTGGGTATGATGGATCACAATGTGAAATTCAAAGGGCTACTACCCATTTTTTCACTACAAAATGGTGGCCATAAGTTGAATTCCTCCCTCTCAAAGTCAAAACTCCAGTCCTTGTGACATGTTCTTAAATACCAGTGGTAGCAAACACAGATGATTTGTTAAATCTGCTCTCATATGATGTCATGAAATGAATCTCAAACGACTAAAGGAGAGCTTGTAAAGCTGATGAAACTGATAAAAATTATTTTTTTTTGGTAATACATTGCAGTTAATAAACCGTACTGATGTAATCCCCTGGTTAGAATGTCCAGATAAATATAGTGGTCATCTGTTCCCAGCATTTAGCTATGCACAAAGGGAGCTGGGTCAGAGGCAGGCCTACCATGCTGCACTGCCAGTTTCAGTCTTGATGAATGAATTTTTCATAATCCACATTATTTATTTTCTTCCCTTGAGCACATTCATGCAACTTCCTCCCTTGACCAGCGAACCAATTCTTTCCAGAAGCACAGCCAATCCCATTTCTTCATTAACCTGTGACAAAATGAGAGATTTATAATCTTATATGACTTAGATAGAGATGGTAGTTGTGATTTAAAATTGGTTTGAGATAGTGGTATCCCCAAGTGAAGTTCATAGATTCTATGGCGAGTGATCAATGTATATAGTAGGCTACCTAATCAGACATTGGAAATCAGAGATATCTATCTAATATCTTTTCGACTGCTCTGCTTGGAAACCAGGCCAAAAACTGCCTCATGGTTAGAATGGTTGTTAATATTTAGGGATTACAGATCAGGCAATACTAAATACTCTGATTGCAGAACCCGTTTTAGGAGATGTCCAGAAGAAAACACTAATATCCCATAGTTCAAACCTTCCCGCACAAGCTGTAAGCTGATCTGTGTTCTCAGTTTGCTTCAAAGGTTTGTAACTTAAAATAGAATCATAGAACGACTACAGCACAGAAAGAGGCCATTCAGCCCTTCATTTCTGTGCTGGCTCTCTGCAAGAACAACTCACCAAGTCCCACTTCCCCATCTTTTCCTTGTAGCCATGCAAATTCTTTTCTCTTCCGAAAGTTATCCAGTTCTCTTTTGAAGCCCTTGATTGAATCTGCCTCCACCACACCCTCAGGTAGTGCATTCCAGATCCTAACCACTCGCTGCATAAAAAATGTTTTCTTCACGTTGCCGTTGCTTCTTTTGCCAATCACCTTAAATCAGTGTGCTCTAGTTCTGGATCCTTCCGCCAATGGAAACAGTTTCTCCCTATCTACTCTGTGCGGACCCCTCAAGATTTTGAACACCTCTATCAAATCTCCTCTCAACCTTCTCTAAAGAGAACAGCCTCAGCTTCTCCAATCTATCCAAGTAACTGAAGTTCCTCATCCCTGGACCATTCTCGTGAATCTTTTCTGCACCCTCTCCAATGCCTTATCATTCTTCCTAAAGTATGGTGCCCAGAACTGGATAAAGTACACAGGACTAACACTCAACTTTTGTTTGTTTTGGAGATGTAACTTCCTTTGATTGGAAATTCAATTATCACTTACAATTTCATGATGCAAAATTGTATGATAAACTGTTTATCAAGCTGTGTAAGAAATATGTTCAGAGAAGGACATTTGGAAACTGATTCTATCTTTAGACTTTTACCTTACAGTAACTTGCTGGGGTAGATTTTAACTTCTGGGCAGTTGACCAGCAGAGCATGCCAACTGCCCACCCACGCTGGCAGTAAAGAGGCCAAAGCCATTTTTGAGGCCCAGACACAATTTAAATGCTGCCCCAAATGAGGCAGTTCACGGGATTTGGGCCAGCGCAAGATAGGTCCTAGAGGGGTGGAATCATGAAAGTGGATAGCCAGGCTGCCAGAGGCACAGATTATTTTTGTGAGGTTCAGAGAATCACTTTGGCTCCTTCTGGCCCCTGGAAAAGTAGTTTAAAATGTACCTTTCTAGGACCTCTTTGACTAAATGACCAATAGAACTGGTCAAAGAGTGCACTGCACACAATATAAGCAGTTCCACCGCAAGATGGCAATTGGAGTCCCATGCTTGTCACAGGACCCTGATTAACTATTAAATGAGGCCTTTGATTTGAGATAGATGGTTACTTAGGCTCCCAATGGTAGGCCACTGTAAAAATGTCAATGGCCAGAATGTCAGGGTTAACAGGACAGTAATCTAATGACACCATTGTTAGGTCATTACTGATGTACTTGCAAATAAATTGTTCTACTTGCAAATAAATCTGATTATTAGTTTTTGCCTTTACATAAGTGGTGCAACAATTGATCCAAACACACTCCTACCAGTTTTTCATTCCTCCGAAGGAAAGTTGTCTTTTAACTGTAGCAGTCAGAAATTAGATTTGAATTTGGGACTCAGCTGACACCCCAATATTCCGATATTGAACCTACTAGTTCACGACAGTTAATAACCTTTCAAGTTGCTAGAAAGATAGCATCAGTTCCATGGTCAAAAGAAATATAAATTAATAGATGTTATAACTTACATTCATTAAATTTTAAGGCCCATCAAATGTGGGCTTATTGAGTGTGTTTGCAGGGAGGTTAACCAAGGAATGCTGAAGTTGATCGAAAGGTGGGTAGAAGAATGGGAATCTTCAAGAAAACCCAGACTTAACTTATCAATTTTCCACAAATCCGATGTCTACCCAGTAATTAATATTGATACATGGCCACAAAGAAAATTTCGGACCAAAGTTACTGAGACAATTATTTCAAATGCAGTGGACTCAATATGTATAAAGTTCATTCTCTACTCCAGTCTTACATAGATATGGCTAAGCTACAGGTCTCCACTAAACTGTAACCAGCACTATAGATGTGCCGGCACTTACACTAGGCCTCAAGAACATAACTGTCATTTCACCTCAAAGTCCTGTATCAATTCATACAAAATATCAGTGTGAACCTTTACATGTTGCTACTCTTGACAAGCTATCTACCAGACAGGGAAGTCAGCAGGGCCCTTCTCAGACCACTGAACACAGAGTTAACCATCACTAATCAAACCAAGGCCCTTGCAGCGAGTATCAAATTCATGGAAATGTTTGGACTTTCCTGTGGCACACCAGAAAAACATAGCTAAGCCTTTTGTATTCACAAAAACCACCACCGTCAATTTTGTGAGGCATCTATCCTTGTTACAGTCGTCTCCAGCTGTACCCTGTTCCTGAGCCACCTAATGTACGAAAACAAAAATGGGCAACCAGTATTTTTAGCTTCTATATAAAATAATGTGTCAGACGTAACATGATCTGTTGTACGTCAGCAGTTCCTTTGGAATTCTATAACCTGAGGCTTCAATATATTTAAACACTTGCTGCCTCATGTATTTTAATCCAGGCTACCTCAGTGCTATATTCAGACAACCTACTTAATGCAAGATGTACGGGTGAATTTCACCCCTGGTTCTAATCACGACTGATGCTAAAAGGAAACCTCCGGAACTCACAGCTATAAGAAAGTGCAGCTGTAAACCTTTGCTGCGTCCTTAATAAAGGACCTCCTGCTTAGTAGGAAGTTATTAAATTCTAAACTTTGACCTGGGGTTGTAAGATCTGAACAGATGTAGTTCAGGAATGTAACAAATGGATATCTAGATGTTGTAAATTTATAATATTAAAGCAGTTTGAAGATACATTAAAGTTACTTCAAGTAAACAGAAAATCACCAATTTAACTTAAAACAATATATATATATATATCATACTAGATGCTTGCAACGCTCATGGGGTCAGAGGATACATTGTATTATAGCAATAGGGATTATCAAGAAATTGTGACGGGGCAAGTGTTTAAATAAAGTGCGTCACTTGCAGTGAGAAACTTTAGGTTATGTATTTCTCTGGAATTTATGCCATTAGTTTGCATAACCCCCACTAATTTGTCCACAAGTTGTCTGTTTAATTTCTTCTGGATTATATAACTTGCCTCTGCTATGTCTTGCTTCCAATGATACATTTTTATTTAATCTCAATGAACTATGTATAAGCTTGTGAGCGTTTCTGCAGCCTAGAAATTGGTTGCTGGCACAAACTGGACCCACATGGCAATTTAATTGAGTTCTTATAGTGTCAATTCAATCTTATTTCAGAAATACAATACTCATTGTTATATCTATCAATATTGAGATACAAGTATCCACAAATCCTTTTGTAACTAACGTGATATATTAATAATAAATTTCATAGCTAAATTTTCCCCTACTTATAAACATTGCTATGTTACCATTGGGTAGTTTTTTTGTAATTTTCCCTCCTTCTTGCCTATTCTTAGCAGACACCGTCAATATTACTCCACAACTCGCCAATAGGAGGCCAATTCTGAGTGGTATGTCCACCCTCCTCAGATAAAATACTCCATTCCCATGTCACGCTCCATCTAAAGACCTCATTCAAAATGCAGAACTCTTCCAAATAAAAACAGTCCAATCTGTATTTGAAGTCAAAACTCTCTTGTTTGGAATCCAATGCTCTTACTCCCAACAGCTGCTGATGCACACAAATGAATATGGGCATCAGCAGCTCTTCACTGCCCACACAATCATTCTTCATGGGTAAGCCCACTTGGTGTATGACTATTCGCTATACTTATTTATGATCACTTGTAAACTCAGATATATACCCCACAATTTCCTGGTGGACAGCACTTGTCACTGCCCTGAAATCTGAAGAAGTCCTAATCCTCTTCTCCTAACTCTCAACCAATGTTGTATTCATGCCACAGGGTGAGTCCCCAATTCCATGCACCTCAGGTTTAGCTTGATGATTTTTTTGGGGGGAGCATCATCATTATTATCATGGGGGAATCACATTTGCCTTCTCATGCCCTCACCTAATAACTACAAACGGAGACATATCTGAAGTATTCACTGCAGGGCAATCAAGAGCTGAAAGGTCAGTGAGCTGAAAAATCATTTTCAACTATAGCCATGTTCTTAAATACAAGCAAAATATTACAGATGCTGGAAATCTGAAATAAAAGCAAAAAGTGCTGGAAAATACCCAGCAGGTCTGGCAGCATCTATGGACAGAGAAGCAAAGTTAGGTTTTCAGGTCACTGACCTTTCATCAGAACTGGCAAAGGTTAGCAATGTAATAGGTTTTAAACAAATAAAGTAGGGGTGGGGCAAAAGAGAACAAAAGGGAGGTATTGACATAGGGTCACAGAGAATAACTGACAAGGAGGTCATGGGGCAAAGACAAAGAGTGTGTTAATAGTGTGGTGAAAGACAAAGCGTTAGTGCAGAGAGGGTGTTAAATGACAAAATAATGAAAGCCCTAGCCAAAAGCACAAACATGAAAAAACAGTGGGCAGTCACATGGTAAAAAAACTGAATGATGAATCAAACTAAAATAAAATGAAATAAAAATTAAAAATACAAAGTAAAACTAAAAATAAAAAGGGGAGCCAGTCATGCTCTGAAATTATTGAACTCAATGTTCAGTCCAGTAGCATGCCTAGTCAGTAAATGAGATGCTGTTCCTCAAGCTTGCGTAGCTGTTCACTGGAACACTGCAGCAAGCCCAGGACAGAGCTGTGGGCATGACAGCAGGGGTGTGTGTTGAAATGGCAAGCGACAGGAAGCTCGGGGTCATGTTTTTGGACTGAGTGGCGGTGGTCCGCAAAGCGGTTACCCAATCTTCGTCTGGTCTCCCCCATGTAGAGGAGACCGCATTGTGAGCAGTGAATACAGTATACTAAATTAAAGGAAGTACAAGTAAATCACTGCTTCACTTTTGCCCCACCCCCACTTCATTTGCTTGAAACCTATTACATTTTTAACCTTTGCCAGTTCTGATGAAAGGTCACAGACCTGAAACATTAACTTTGCTTCTCTCTCTGCAGATGCTGCCAGACCTGCTGAGTATTTTCCAGCACTTTTCGTTTTTATTATTATAGCCATGTCCTTGTTGTGTTGCCTGACCAGCACTAATGTTGCTAGAACTTGCAGAATGTTATTTCATTGGGGCTTAAAATAGTGTAATTTTACCTGAGGTAGCTGTTGCATTAAATTAAAAAATTAGATTGAGCAACTCCACCATGGAGATGGAAATCTGGCATTTATTGTTCTAGTTCCTGGATATTAACTAGTAAATCTTTAATCCCATCTAAAACAGTATTGCAGGATCAGTGAGAACACCAGAATCGGTCCCGATGATGCCACAATAGGAGTAGGAACTGAGCTCCCTTTAACACTAAATATCGTGAAATTGAAATAATTCAGAAATTAATGAAGCATAAAACATTTTAACAGCATTGGTAGTAGCCCAAATAAACTAGTACATTGCAGCTCTTCTATTCTTGCCTACAGTGTGGACATACACTTCTCAAGGCTAATGGATTTTTTTGAACCAGAAGATGATATTACGGCTTAACATTAAAACTTGAAGGAGCATGGTATTAATACTGCATTTCTGATAACATAATATCATGAATCATCCCATTCCGCAATTTCTTCTATTTATTAAAAAGGATTCAGATATTGGTGCAGTTTCCTCCCAATAATACTTTAAAGACAAGCACAGAGAACACACAGTCTAAATAAGATACAATCCATCAACTGGAGATTATATTGATTATGTGTGGTACTGATGTTTATTATTTATTGTACTCTATTTCTTTTGATATTAAGGGAAAGTGACAAATACGATAGCTCCAGCATTTGAATAAAAATTGCTCGGTAGTTGGAGTTTGCTGCTTTTGTGAATCAAAGTGAGGGACCTTGTTTGGATAAATGGTCAAGCTCCTATTCTGCCTCAACAATGCACCGCATCCTCAACCTCAGATTTTCAGGAGGCATTTGATAATGTTCCCCCAAAAAGTCATCAGCTAAACTTTCAGTGCATGTAATTGGGGAGCCACCCTGTAGCGTGGATACAACATTGGTTGAGGGTTAGGAGGAGAGGGTTTGGACTTCTTCAGATTGAAGGGCAGTGACATGTGGTGTCCCCATGGAATTGAGGGGAGTATATCCAAGTTTTCAGATGATAATAAATAAGTATGGTGAACTGTGAAGGAGTATGTTACCAATGTAACATACATTGGCTCCCAGTTCACCAAGGATTTTAAAATTCTCATCCTTGTATTTAAATCCCTCCATGGTCCTGCCCCTCCCTTTCTCTGTAACCTCCTCAAGCCCTTCAACCCTCTGAGAATTCTGCACTCCTCCAACTCTGGCCTCTTGTGCATTTCCCTCTTCCTTTGCCCCGGGGGCTGTCTAGGCCATAAGCTCTGGAATTCCCTCACTAAAGCTTTCCATTTCGCTCTCCTCCTTTATGACACTCCTTAAAACCTACCTCTTTGACCAAGCTTCTCGTCACCTGCTCTAATGTGTCCTTCTTTAGCTTGTTGTCAATTTTGGTTTGATAATGCTCCAGTGAAGCACCATGGGCATTTTACAATGTTGAAGGTGCTATATAAATACAAGTTATTGTTTCAATCACTCTCACGTTTATTCTCAATTGTCTAAGTTTCACAACCTCTTAGTGCTGAGATCATTCATTTGAGTTTCTTTCTTTAGGTGCTTGAAAGACAAGTGAGTAGACATCTCTAGATTTAACTGTGGATCCTGATCTTGTAATTTTTAGTTAATCACCATGTAGAGAAGAGGTAGAATCAGATCCTTCTGATGAAAGGTCACAGACCTGCAATGTTAACTCTGCTTCTCTCTCCACAGATGCTGCTTGACCTGCTGAGTATTTCCAGCACTTTTTGTTTTTATTTCAGATTTCCAGCATCTGCAGTATTTTACTTTTATATTATAATATGGGTAGATACAGTACTGTCTGGAGGGCTAGGTTAAAATTACCACCAGTGTTTCAGAATAATACTTCAATGTGTCACAAATTGGATTGAAACACCGTGAAGCAGGAGGCCTGATAATGTGACATATTAGCGCACTGGTTCTCAAGTGATTATCTGTACAGTAATTTGATCAAGATCATGCAATGGAGGAGATGTATTCCCAGAGGGACATGAACAAGTCAATCTCTGCGTGCTCATCTATCTTCAAGCAGTTTATTCAAAAATGGCAGTCACAGGGCTAGGTCTGCAATCGTCTTTGTCTTTGGTTGGAGAATAGTTCATGGCATAATATGGCAATTCAGAAAGAAAATGCTCTTTTTTGCTCGACCGAGTGATTACTTTGGTAAAAGTCTAAAGGTTATTATAAATGTATTTTGTCCAAAAAATTTGAAAAAGCATTGTGCTAGAGATAGGGAAGCATTTTTATGATTGGCGACTTAAATGATAATCGCTGATAGCATTTAGCACATTTTTGGTTAGTGATACAAAGGTATTCTGTAAACAGGTAGCTAGGAGATACATTTAACTTGTAATGACATTGATGGACTAGCAAATTGTTCATTTCATACAAGATAGGTTTTTACCTTGATTATCAGCAATCATGTAGAGTACTTTAAGACAACTCTGCTGCATCTTTGAATTTATAGTTAAAGAACTTACTCTTGCTCTGCGAAGTAAGGCATGTGTCATCTTTTGATTTTTTTTCGAGCTATTAGTCTTGCCTGAAGTGATCTGAATAAATTTTCTTTGAGTGCAGTGCCACCTGCTGGGTGGATTTTTCAGTATTTTGAGATCACAGGTTTATTATCCATCTATTTTTCCAATAATATTAACTAGAAATATTGAAATACATGAAAATGTTAAATAGTAACCCTTTCTCAATATCTAACCTGCACCCCTTTTCTCTTTCCTTCATGTCTCTTCTTACCCATCATCTCTCTCTGCTAGGTTCATTTTGAAACCTTAATTTTACAGCTTTCTACTTAATCTCTGTTATCTTTCCAACTATCCACTCCCCCCCCACCCCCACCCCACAAACTAAACTGCGACTTTTTAATTATCTACTTTCTTGAATTTTCTTTTCCATTCTGCCTCCCACCCTGTTTTAAAAGTGGAAGCAACAACAAAGAAGTGTTCTCTTTAGCTGAAAGATTGTCGATGTAGCCATGTTTCAAAATACAAAGGACTGCTGCCAACCTGACAACTTCTGTTTGTACCTATTTTAACCCCTGCCCATGTATCATGCCATTATGGTATGCTAAGAAATCTTTCTTCCACATTTCTTATGTTCTTTTGAAACTGCTATATCTTTTTGTTATTTTGAATACTAAAGAGGGCTATATTACCTTGAAAAGTAACAAGTTTGTGGGAAGGTCATTGGAGCACTTCATACTAATATCGGTGTCCTTTTAGAAAATGTCTGTTAAATGGAATTAGTTAGGGTGAAAACCATTGAAGGAAAAAATGTCAACGCATAACTGGTAGCCAAAGCATTCTTGATACTAATGCCACATTTTAAATGTCACATTTGAATATTTCTGCACCTTTAGAGAAATCCCATGTACCTTCTAACAATATCAGAACTAATAGTCTGAGTGTGAAATGTCCAATCAGGTAACTGTATTTAAAAAAAAGAAAAAGCTGGAAATGCTCAGCAGGTTGTCAGCTTCTGTGGAGAGAGAAACAGAGTTAAAATTTCAGCTTGATGGTCTTATGTGAAAACTGGAAAAAGGTAGGGATGTACAGGTTTTAAGCAAGTACAGAGGTAAGGAAAGGGGGAATGGGGTGAAGAATGAAAGGAAAAGTCTGTGACAGGGTGGGAGGTAGAAGAGATTAAATGACAAAGGGATGAGTGTGCAAGGCAAAAGGGGGATTGTAATGAGACAAGTAGAGAAACAAAAGATGGGTCCAGAGGAGGTATGAATGTGGAAAGCAGAATAATCACTAACAGCTGCCATTCAAAAACAAAAAAAAAGATTTTTAAAAAGTGGGAGTTAAGGTTCTGACCTGAAATTATGGAACTTTGTGTTGAGTCCAGAAGGTTGTAAAGTGCCTAATTGAAAGATGAGGTGCTGTTCCTTGAGTTTACGGTGAGATTTATTGGAACTGTGTAGGAGGCTGAATACAGGGAGGTCAGAGTGGGAGTGGAGTGGAGAATGAAAATGACAGGTGACTGGAAGCTCGAGCTTATGCTTGCAGACTGAATGGAGCTGTTCCGCAAAGCAATCACCCAATCTGCGTTTGGTCTCCCGAATGACAAAAGGCCATCAACCTGAAATGTTAACTCTGCTTCTCTCTCCACAGATGCTGCCAGATCTGCTGAGCATTTCCAGCATTTTCCATTTTTATTTACAATTTCCAGCATCTGCTGTATTTTGCCTTTGTATTAGGTAACTAGATTGTTAGTCTTGTCTGATTTGGTATTTCAAATCTGAATACAAGCACATAGCTAAACCTTTGATCTTTTAATATCAGTGTAGCATTGTAGAACTTGCATTTTGACCATGCTGTCATGTGTTTTTATTGATAAATGAATATCTGTGTATAATCCAAATCACCTCCTTTTGTTTTTCCTCTTTAGTGTGGGATTTCAGACATCTTCAGGAGTTCTCTGTACAGTGTACAGACTAGACACATAAAGTATGTTCTCCAATGCTGTGGAAAATATCGTAACTCAGACTAATCCCAATACCTCAAGAAAATATCCTTCATCATCATGTCCCCTTGTACTGTTAGATATACATTTTACACATAATAATGCAAATGAAATCCTCCAAAAGATTTCAAATATAATAAATAATAAAAATACATCAATTTTACTGACAGTCTTTATAATGCCTTCAGGGTGATCGAGATTCCCCATAGTGTAGATTGGATTATAAATCAATACAGAAAAGGCAGCAGATTGATCAAATCTACAATATACTCTGTACAGCTTAATTTTTAGTTTCTCTCTACACTGTTAGAATTTATCACATGGCCCAATAAGTCATTCATCAAATGAGAGAACACCTTGGCCAAAACAATAACTCAGTTGTGTAAATTCCATTGTAGCACTTGCTATACTTTTCGGAACAAAGGTTATCACCTATTTAACCAAACAGATTTATAAAGGTAAATCTATAATGTGTGACCCATCTGAGACAACACTGTTTCTTTGATCCTGTCACTGTGTATTTTAAACCTTTTGTCGCAAAAGTAGGAGTATAGACATTGATTCCATAACACTAAAACCACCTAGTGTGAGGAGTGTTTAAAGTAAACTGGCAGGGGAATGGGCACTAGCAGAGAGGTAGAAAAGTGGAATAAGGTGCGTAAAGGAATGAGAGTATTGGGATAGCAATAGAGAAGGAAGTAGTAACATAATAGATAGGCGCAGACTGAGAAGGACTACGAGGAATACAAAAGTGAGTTTAGAATACATGTATGTGAATGCATGAGCTATAAGCGCAAATACAAGTGAGAATGTGATGCAGTGGCAAAAACAGAAAGGTGGATTGAAAATGGTGAGGTATGGGTGCTTTATATCCGTGAATACAAAATGTTCAGAAATGATAGGGAAGGAAGAAAGGGAGGTGGGTAGCAATACTGAATAGGGAAGACATTGTAATGTTGGAAAGAGAGGACATACAAACATAAGGATGTCCTTGAGGGGACAAGGACAGAATGCATTTGGTTAGAATTGAGAAGCAAAAGGCGTATGATCACACTACCGTGGTATTCTATAGGTCTCCAAATAGTGTGAGGGAGAGATAGAGAAGCAAATCTGCAGGGAAATCACAGAGATGTGCAAGAATTATAGATTGATGATATTGGGGAGCTTTAATTATCCAAATATCGATTGGGATAATGTTAGAGAAAATGGAAAGGAAGAGGAGGAATTTTTGAAATGTGTTCAGGAGAACTTCCTTGAACAGTATGCTTTCAGTCCAATAGGAGGGAGGCATTACTGGGTCTGGTGCTGGGGAATGGGGTGGGCCAAGTGGCTGTAGGAGAACAATTGGGTAAGAGTGATCATTGTATCATACGGTTTAGATTAGTAATGGGGAAGAGCAAGGAACAATCTAAAGCAGAACTTCTAAATTGGAAGAGGGATAACTTCAATGGGATGAGAAGGGAATTAGCCAGGGTAACATGGAACCAAAGTTTGACAGGAAAAACTGTAACGGAACAATGGGTCAACTTTAAGGAAGAGATGTTCCAGGTATATGCTAGATACTTTCCAACAAGAGGGAAAAACAGGGGAACCAAAGCTGGGGCTCCTTGGATGATGAGGGAGATAAATACAGGAAACAAAGAAAAGAGGCAATATGATGCATACCAGGTGAATTCTTCAAGCGAGCCCGAGGCCAAATACAATAAGTTGAGAGGGGAAATGAGAGGAAAATAAGACTGGCAAAGAGAGAATATGAGAATAGAATGACAGTTAACATAAAAAGAAAGCCAAACTCTTCTACTGGCATGTAAATAGTGAGCAAGTGGTAAGAGGTGAGCTGGGTCTTATTAGTAATAAAGAAGGTGATATATGCTTAATGGCACAGGGCAAGGCTTGAATACATAATGAGTGCTCTGTATTGGTGTTTGCTAAGGGAGAGGATGCTGACAAAATATAGGTAGAAGCAGAGATGGTAGAGGTAATGGATGGAGTGAAAGTTCACAGGAAGGATGCATTGGAAAGGCTGGCTGTGCATACAGTGGATAAGTCATCTGGTCGAGATGGCTTGCATCCCAGGTTGTTAAGGGAAATTGCGGTGGAGATTGCAGATGGGCTTGCCATAATCTTCCAATCTTCCCTAGATACAGGGGAGGTGTCAGCGGTTTGGAAAGTGACAAATGTGACACCTTGTTCAAGAAAGGGTGTAAGGACATTCCTAGCAACTATAGGCTGGTTAGTTTAACATCAGTGGTGGGTAAAGTTTTAGAAACAATATCAGGGAAAAAAGATAACAGGCACTTGGAGAGGTTTGAGTTAACTAAGGAGAACCAGCATGTATTTCTAAAAGGCAGATTGTGTTTGACTAATCTAATTGAATTTTCTGATGAAGCGACAGAAAAGTTGATAAAAGAACCTGCTCAGTGACTCTCAGTTTGGGTTCCGCCAGGGCTACTCAGCTCCTGACCTCATTGCAGCCTTAGTCCAAACATGGACAAAAGAGCTGAACTCCAGAGGTGAGGCGAGAGTGTCTGCCCTTGACATCAAGGCAGCACTTGACTGAGTATGGCATAAGGAGCCCTAGCAAAACTGGAGTCAATGGGAATCAGGCAGAAAACTCTCCATTGGTTGGAGTCATACTTAGCACAATGGAAGATGCTTGTGGTTGTTGGAAGTCAATCATCTCACTCCCAGGACATCACTGCAAGAGTTCCTCAAGGTAGTGTCCGAGGCCCGACCATCTTCAGCTGCTTCATCAATGACCTTCTCTCCATTTAAGGCCAGAAGTGGGGATGTTCACTGATGATTGCACAATGTGTAGCACCATTTGCAACTCCTCAGATATTGAAGCAGCCTGTGTCCAGATGCAGCAAGACCTGGACAACATCCTGGCTTGGGCTGGTGAGTGGCAAGTAACATCTATGCCACAAAAGCGCAATGACCATCTCAAACAAGAGAGAATCTAGCCATCTCCCCTTGACTTTCAGTGGCATTACCGTTGCTGAATCCCCCACTACCCTGAGGAACTTTTACAGTGAGGTCCTGGGACTGAGATGATTGACCTCCAACAACTATCAACATCCTGGGGGTCACCATTGACCAGAAACTGAACTGGACTAGCCACAAAAATGCTGTGGCTACAAAAGCAGGTCAGAGGCTGGAATCCTGCAGCGAGTAACCCACCACATGACTCCCCAAAGCCTGTCCACCATCTACAAGGCACAAGTCAGGAGCATGGTGGAATACTCTCCACTTGCCTGGATGCGTGCAACTCCAAGAACACTCAAAAAGCTCTACACCATGCAGAACAAAGCAGCCCACTTGATTGACACGCCATCCACCACCTTCAGCATTCACTCCCTCCACTGATGCATAGTGGCAGCAGTGTGTACCGTATACAAGATGCACTGCAGCAACTCAACAAGGCTCCTTCAACAGCACCTTCCAAACCTGCGACTGCTACCGCCTAGAATGACAAGGGCACCAGATGCATGGGAACACCAACACCTGCAAGTTCCCCTCCAAGCTGCATACCATCCTGGTTTGGAATGATATCGCCCTTCCTTCATTGGCGCTGGGTCAAAATCCTGCAACTCCCTTCCGAACAGCACTGTTGGTGCACCTTCACCCCAAGGACTGCAGTGTTTCAAGAAGACAGCTCACTACCACCTTCTCAAGGACAATTAGGGATGGGCAATAAATGCTGGCCTAGCCAGCAACGCCCACATCTCCCGAATGAATAAAAAACAAATCAGCGAACATTTTCCTTTCTGACCTTATGATGGAGGGAAGATCTTTGATGAAGCAGCTGACGATGGTTGGGCCGAGGACACTACCCTGCCGAACACCTGCAGTGATGTCTTGGGGCTGAGATGATTGGTCTCCAACAACCACAACCATGCTAGGTGCGACTCCAACCAGTGGCAAATTTTCTCCTTGATTCCCATTGACTTCAATTTTGCTCGGGTTCCTTGATGCCACACCCCAGTCAAATGCTACCTTGATGTCAAGGGCAGTCACTCTCACCTCACCTCTAGAATTCAGCTCTATTATCCGTGTTTGGATCAAGGCTGTAATGAGGTCTGGAGCTGAATGCCCTGGCAGAACCCAACCTATGCATCAGTGAGCTGGTTGTTGCTGAGTAAGTGTCGCTTGATGGCACTGTCAATGACACCTTCCATTACTTTGCTGATGATCAAGAGTAGACCAATGGGGCAGTAATTGGCTGGATGGGATTTGTCCAGCTTTTTGTGGACAACACAAAATCTTCCACATTGCTGGGTAGATGCAAGCCTTGTAGCTGTACTGTAGCAGTTTGGCTAGGGGCGCAACTAGTTCTGCAACAGAAATCTTCAGTACTACAGCCAGGATATTGTCATAGCCTTTGTTGTATCTAGTACCTTCAGTCATTTGTTGATGTCATGTGGAGTGAATTGAATTGGCTGAAGACTGGCATCTGTGATGCTGGGGATCTCAGGAGGAGGCCGAGATGGATCATCCAATCAATACTTCTGGTTGAAGATGGCTGAAATGCTTCTGTCTTGTCTTTTGGACTGATGGTACTGGGCTCCCCCGTCATTGAGGTTGCGGATGTTTGTGGAGCCTCCTCCTCCTCCGGTTAGTTGTTTAATTGTCCACCACTATTCATGACTGGATGTGGCAGGACTGCAGAGTGTTGATTTGATCCGTTGGTTGTGGGGTCACTTAACTCTGTGTATCACATGCTGCTTCCGCTGTTTAGCATGCATGTACTGCTGTGTTGTAGTTTCAACAGATAGGCAACTCATTGTTAGGTATGCCTGGTGCTGCTCCTGGCATGCTGTCCTGCACTCCTCACTGAACAAGGGTTGATACCCTGGCTTGATGGTAATGGTAGAGTGAGGGATATGCCAGGCCATGAGGTTACAGATTGTGGTTGAGTACAATTTTGCTGCTGCTGATGGCCCACAGTGCCTCATGGTTGCCCAGATTTGAGCTGCTAGATCTGTTCTGAATCTATCCCAATTAGCCCGGTGGTAGTGCCACACATGAGGAAGTGGATCCGCAGTGTGAAGACAGGACTTCGACTCACAGGGACTGTTCCGTGGTCACTCCTTCCAATACTGTCATGAACAGAAGCATCTGCAGCAGGTAGATTGGTGAGGGCGAGGTCAAGCAGGTTTTCCCTCTTGTTGGTTCTCTCACCAACTGTCATATGTCTAGTCTGGTAGATATGTCTGTCAGGACTTGGCCAGCTCTTTGTGATGGACATTCAAGTACCCCGCACCCCACCCCCCGCCTCCCACAGTACATTCAATGTCCTTGCTACCCTCAATGCTTCTTCCAAGTGGTGTTCAACATGGAGGAATTCATCAGCTGAGGGAGGGCAGTAGGTAGTAATCAGCAGGAGGTTTCCTTGTCCATGTTTGACCTGATGGCACAAGACTTCTGGGGCCCAGAATCAATGTTGAAGACTCCAAGGGTCACTCCCTCCCAATTGTACACCACTGTGCCGCCACCTCTGGTGGTCTGTCCTGCCGGTGGGACAGAGATGGTGAAGAAAGAGTCTGGGACATTATCCGTATGGTATTATTCCATGAGTATGACGATGTCAGGCTGTTGCTTGACGTGTCTGTGGGATAGCTCTACCAATTTTGGCACAGGTCCCCAGATGTTAGCATGGAGGACTTTGCAGGGCCGACTGGGCAGGGTGTGCCTTTGTCATTTCCGGTGCCTGGGTGGCTGCCGGGTGGTCCATCCAGTTTTAGTCTTAGTCTTTAGTCTTTTCTGTAGCAGGTTGATACAACTAAGTGGCTTGTTAGGCCATTTCAGAGGGCACTTAAGAGTCAACCACATTGCTGTGGGTCTGGAATCACTTGTAGGACAGACCGGGTAAGGACAGCAGATTTCCTTCCCGAAAGGACATTAGTGTACCAGATGGATTTTCATAACAATCCGGTAGTTTCATGGTCACCATTACAGAGATTAGCTTTTTATTCCACATTTATTAATTAATTAAATTTAAATTCCACCAGTAGCTATGGTAGGATTTGAACTCGTGTCTCCAGAGTATTAGTTCAGGCCTCAGGATTACTGGTCCTGTAACATTACCAACTCCACCACCATTCCCTTTAGATATATATAAGTAACTTGGATATTAAAATACAGAGTAAAATTTCAAAATTTGCCAGTTACCAAACTTGGAGGAGTGGCAAACAGTGAAGATGCTACCAATCAACTGCAACAGGACAAAAATAGGCTAACAGAATGAGATATTGTCCGTATGGTATTATTCCATGAGCATGACTATGTGGTGGATGGAATTTAATGCAAGGAGATGTGAGGTATTGTATTTTGGCAGAAGGGATAGCAAGAGGCAATGTATACTTCATGGCACAGTTCCTATAAGTGTACAGGGACAGAGGGACCTGGGGTTTCATGTGCATAGATCTTTGAAGATGGCAAGACATATTGAGAGAGTAGTTAGCAAAGCATTTGGGATCTTGGGCTTCATAAATAGAGGTATTAAGTACAAAAGCAGGGAAGTTATGCTGAACCTTTATAAAGCTCTGGTTCGGCACCAACTGGAGTATTGCATCCAGTTCTGGTCACCACACTTTAGGAAGGATGTGAAGGTCCTTGAGAGGGTGCAGAGGAGATTTACCAGAATGGTTCCAGGGATGAGGATTTTAGGTTAGGTTGGAGAAGCTGGGGGTGAGGGGAGATCTGATAGAAGTGCACAAAAGTTTTACCTGCTTAGGTAAGGTAGATAAAGAAAAGTTGTTGCCATTAGCTGATGGTACAAGAACTAGGGGACACACAGATTTAATGTTCTTAGCAAGAGATATGGGGGATGTGAGGAAAAACGTTTTTACACAGCAAGTGGTAATGAACGGAAACTCTCTGACTATGAGGATAGTGGAAGTAGAGACGAACAATAATTTCAGAAGGAGTTGGAGAGGCAAATGAGGGAAATAAACTTTCATGGCTACGGGGAAGGGTGAATGGGACTGGCTGGATGCTCTACAGCAGGGTTGTCCAACATATGGCCCAGGGGCCAGGATCCGACCCACAGATGTATTTTAGAGATGAGAAATTTCCCATTGTCTTCTTCCTTCAGATTGGCAGGTGGGACAGAGAGAGAGGAGGGAAACACAGAGAGAGAGAGAGAGGTGGGAGGCAGAGATAAAGAAAGAGAGGGGGGACAGGGAGAGAGAGGGGGGGGGACAAAGCGAGGGGCAGAGAGAGCGAGAGGGACAGAAAGAAAGAGGGGGTCACAGAGAGAGAGAGAAGGAGAGAGAGGGGGGACAGAGAGAGGGGGGGACAGAGAGAGAGAGAGAGGGGACAGACAGAGAGAGGGTGCAGAGAGAAAGGGAGTGCAAAGGGAGACAGAGAGAGAGGGGGGCAGAGGGAGAGGAGCAGAGGGAGAGGGGGGCAGAGGGAGAGGCCAATACAGAGAGGGGGGACACAACACAGAATGGGGAGAACAACAGAGGAGGGGGGAAGGACACAGCGAGGGGGGGAAGGACAAGGGGTGGGGGGGGAAGGACACGGGGGGGGGGGAAGGACACGGGGGGGGGGGAAGGACACGGGGGGGGGGGGAAGGACACGGGGGGGGGGAAGGACACGGGGGGGGGGGGAAGGACACGGGGGGGGGGGGGAAGGACACGGGGGGGGGGGAAGGACTCGGGGGGGGGGGAAGGACTCGGGGGGGGGGAAGGACACGGGGGGGGGGGGGAGGACACGGGGGGGGGGGGAGGACACGGGGGGGGGGGAGGACACGGGGGGGGGGAAGGACACGGGGGGGGGGAAGGACACGGGGGGGGGGGGAAGGACACGGGGGGGGGGGGAAGGACACGGGGGGGGGGGGGAAGGACACGGGGGGGGGGGAAGGACACGGGGGGGGGGAAGGACACGGGGGGGGGGGAAGGACACGGGGGGGGGGGAAGGACACGGGGGGGGGGAAGGACACGGGGGGGGGGGAAGGACACGGGGGGGGGGGGGAAGGACACGGGGGGGGGGGGGGAAGGACACGGGGGGGGGAAGGACACGGGGGGGGGAAGGACACGGGGGGGGGAAGGACACGGGGGGGGGGAAGGACACAGGGGGGGGAAGGACACAGGGGGGGGAAGGACACGGGGGGGGGGGGAAGGACACGGGGGGGGGGGAAGGACACGGGGGGGGGGAAGGACACGGGGGGGGGGAAGGACACGGGGGGGGGGGGAAGGACACGGGGGGGGGGGAAGGACACGGGGGGGGGGGAAGGACACGGGGGGGGGGGAAGGACACGGGGGGGGGGGAAGGACACGGGGGGGGGGGAAGGACACGGGGGGGGGGAAGGACACGGGGGGGGGGGAAGGACACGGGGGGGGGGAAGGACACGGGGGGGGGGGTAGGACACGGGGGGGGGGAAGGACACAGAGGGGGGGGGAAGGACACAGAGGGGGGTGGAAGGACACAGAAGGGGGGAAGGACACAGAAGGGGGGAAGGACACAGGGGGGGGGAAGGACACAGAGGGGGGGGAAGGACACGGGGGGGGTGGGGGAAGGACACGGGGGGGGTGGGGGAAGGACACGGGGGGGGTGGGGGAAGGACACGGGGGGGGTGGGGGAAGGACACGGGAGGGGTGGGGGAAGGACACGGGGGGGGGTGGGGGAAGGACACGGGGGGGGGTGGGGGAAGGACACAGTGTGGGGGGGGAAGGACACAGTGGGGGGGGAGAAGGACACAGGAGGGGGGGGAAGGAGACAGGGGGGAGGGGAATGACATGGAGGGGGGGAAGGACACGGAGGGGGGGGGAAGGACACAGAGGGGGGAAGGACACAGAAGGGGGGAAGGACACAGAAGGGGGGGGAAGGACACAGAAGGGGGGGGAAGGACACGGGGGGGGGGGAAGGACACAGAGGGGGGGGGAAGAAGGACACAGAGGGGGGGGGAAGAAGGACACAGAGGGGGGGGGAAGGACACAGAGGGGGGGGGAAGGACACAGAGGGGGGGAAGGACACAGGGGGGGGGAAGGACACAGGGGGGGGGAAGGACACGGGGGGGGAAGGACACGGGGGGGTGGGGGAAGGACACGGGGGGGTGGGGGAAGGACACGGGGGGGGTGGGGGAAGGACACGGGGGGGGTGGGGGAAGGACACGGGGGGGGGGGTGGGGGAAGGACACGGGGGGGGGGTGGGGGAAGGACACGGGGGGGGGTGGGGGAAGGACACGGGGGGGGGGGTGGGGGAAGGACACAGTGTGGGGGGGGAAGGACACAGTGGGGGGGGGAAGGACACAGTGGGGGGGAAGGACACAGTGGGGGGGGAATGACATGGAGGGGGGGAAGGACACGGAGGGGGGGGGAAGAAGGACACAGAGGGGGGGGGAAGGACACAGAGGGGGGGGGAAGGACACAGAGGGGGGGGGAAGGACACAGAGGGGGGGGAAGGACACAGAGGGGGGGGGGAAGGACACAGAGGGGGGGGGGAAGGACACAGAGGGGGGGGGAAGGACACAGGGGGGGGGGAAGGACACAGGGGGGGGGGGAAGGACACAGGGGGGGGGAAGGACACAGGGGGGGGGGGGAAGGACACAGGGGGGGGGGGGAAGGACACAGAGGGGGGGGGGGAAGGACACGGGGGGGTGGGGGAAGGACACGGGGGGGGTGGGGGAAGGACACAGTGGGGGGGGAAGGACACAGGAGGGGGGGGGGAAGGAGACAGGGGGGAGGGGAATGACACGGAGGGGGGGGAAGGACACGGAGGGGGGGGAAGGACACGGAGGGGGGGGGAAGGACACGGAGAGGGGGGGAAGGACACGGAGGGGGGGGGAAGGACACGGAGGGGGGGGGAAGGACACGGAGGGGGGGGGAAGGACACGGAGGGGGGGGGAAGGACACGGAGGGGGGGGGGAAGGACACGGGGGGGGGGGAAGGACACGGGGGGGGGGAAGGACACGGGGGGGGGGGAGAAGGACACGGGGGGGGGTGGAGAAGGACACGGGGGGGGTGGAGAAGGACACGGGGGGGGTGGAGAAGGACACGGGGGGGGTGGAGAAGGACACGGGGGGGGTGGAGAAGGACACGGGGGGGGGGGAATGACACAGAGAGGGGGGAACAAGGGAACAACACAGAGAGGGGTGGAACACAGAGAGGGGAGACAGGGAGATAGAGACACAGAGAGAGAGAGAGAGTGATCAAGATCACTCTGGCAAATGGACATCTATCCATAATACTCTACATCGTTACAAGTATGCAGGCAAACATTGTCTACTTGTGCAGGCACAAAGTGCCAGGTATCTCACTAAATCTGCATCCAACATAGTGATGAGAAAGTAAGTCAATAAATTAATTTTCTCATTTATAGCTTCTTCACAAAAATGCACATTTGTTGTTGTTTTGAATAATAGTAAGATAAATTTTTAATGCCTTTATCATTCCAAAACTGTCTCACTGGCCCCCTATGTAAGACAAAAATTGTAATGTGACCACACCCCCTCCCTCCCCAACCAACACAACCAGGGTTGGACAACCCTGCTCTACAAAGAGCTGGCATGGACTTGATGAGCCAAAGGGCCTCCTTCTATGCCAGTATGACTACTTTTCTTTTCTACGAGCTGAATACAAATCCATCCCAGACAGATGGTGTAAACATTTTCACTCTCTAATGACTCCTAGGTAAAGTGAGAAGAGACTGTATCAGTCACATTCCATATTTCAGCTCCAATTTGTTTTAAATTGACAGTCTAATTCAGCGAAGGCACAAGGATGGACAAAGGAAAATGTCACATTCATGCAAAAAAAACAACAATTTTCTGTAGTTGGGTCTAAAGAAGCTTTGATGGGATAATGAAGATGTGATTTTAGCCTGCATCTAGCCCAGACAGTGCTTGGCTGAAGAACACTTAATGATGACACATATTGCAGAAAGTAGAAACATAATCAATTCTCCAGCAGAGAGAACCTTAACTAGACAAACACAAAATTCAAATTTTAAAAAAGTTTGCTTGCTCACAGACCGAAGAATTATTTGCAAGACAATTGTATTTAAACACATTCGAAGTCACAGAGAAGCAATATTTTGGGAAGATTTTTTAACGTGGTCTCTGTAACCCTGCTATGCAGGGAAATATACTGTTATGGTTGCATTATAATCATATTACATTGCTTATGGTTGCTAAGCTACTGATGCAATATAGGCTATCCAGGATGCGCTAAGTCAGTCCAAGATGAATTCAGTTTTAAACAGTCAAAATTTAGAACAGGAGGTTTGTGCACCACCCCATTAGTCCAATAGGACAATGGTATCAGTGAGTCAACATTTTCAAACATTATGTACTCTGCCTTCCCCTTGTAGACAGCTGCACAGATTAGGGTTATTTTGCTGTCTACTTTGTAAGCATTAATGCTTATGGGAAGATCAAAGCAGACAAAACTATGCTTTTGCTCACATTCCACCCTACTGACATTGCTTAGCGTATTTTTCCAGCTGTGCAGTCGTTAATGTGCTGTTCTCCGACATTTAAAGAAATTTTTCCTTAAGTTGTATTCAGTAACTATTTTCAAAGCTTCCAATCATTTCTGCTAAACCTTTTAGGCCAGTGACATCCTATCAAGTGTCCTTATGTGTCAGAGGTACAGTGAGCAAACCGTGACCAAATATATCAAATGTAAATGAATTCGTTTCTGCAGTTCTGACCAACTGAGTTATATGGTTGCTGGAGGTGAGCAATGTTGCTTGGCCCAAACTGGGCCATATGCAATCAGGTTTGATCACTTTCTTACTGTTATTCTTCTCCCGACCTTTTCGTAAAATAGATATGACTCTACGGAAAAAGCAAATACATGAAAAAACTGAATACTAGGAAGGCAGTCTACAGCTCAGTACCTATCCATGATTGTCCTTACCATAGTTTTGTTACTTTCCCCTTCAACAGGAAAAGATTGTACAATTGACTTTATCAGCAGTTCAACAGTTTAACAATTTAGGTTTAATTGGCTTGAACAAATCCCATTGAAGATGAAGCATTGCTGGTTCAGTCAATCCTGCTTAAAAAGATTAAAATGGTAAGTATAGTTATTGAATCACATTTGATTCTTTTGTTTCCTTTGTTGCACTGCAATCCATAGGGAAGGAGGTAATACTGAGACCATAAGCCTAACTGGCCAAGCTACGCGCAAACAAACAGTGTAATTGCAATGTCAATCATGCCACTGTCGAAATATTCTACTCGATATTTTGTTTCTCCGTTAGGATTAAACTGCCAAACTCTATGTATTGTAACTTTCCCTGAGGATTATAATGTTAACACAAGACAAATCAGTAGAATTCTTGTCAGTTCATCACGGTGAGATACTGGGCGAAAATTATGTCAGACATTTTTCACTATGAAGGATATGGTAGATTAAAACCATATTCTTATCGTGTTTCATATGTCAAAAATATTTGCATTTTAAAACTTCTGCTTCATGCCCTGTACCTGTTCAAAGCTAAATACCTGGCTTCAAGCCACACCAAAGAGTTAATGTCAACTGAAATGTACTGAACCTAGTAATCTACTCAGAAACAAAAACATACAGTTATAGATCTATAGTCGTTTGTTAGTGCAGAACTTGAGTAGTGCTGAAAATAGAGATAGGTTGTTGAATCTTTTCGTCTTGTACTCATCAGGACAATCCACAAGAATAACCAAATGTAAGGGAAAACAACAACTTATACTGTATGAGAAGAGAGTGCTGATTGGTTGACAAGTGAACTCTGACTGGTAGAGGCGTTACCATGGAGAATGCATCAGTTTATGGTGACTGACAGTTAACTGCCAAGCTTTGTTTGAAATTTAAACCAGGCAGCTTGACTCTGATTGGTCAAGGCATTGCTCTGAGGAATGAACCAGCGGATGGCTGTCACTTATTTTATTCTCTACCACGATCTACTGAAAACCGACCTTCACTGGTCAATACACGCGTTGGGATTCTTACATTTCCACGTACTATAAGATTGTCCTTATCGGCAGCCTTGTAAATAGGTCCCGAACCATTTTCTCACCATGCAAGCTTGATGCTGAAATAGGGCGAATCAAAGACTTCCTGCATGACAATGGCTACCCTGATCAGATCATCTCTCACTGTATATCGTGCAAACTTATGAACGGGCCTAAGGCCGTCATTTTTGGCACTGAAAAGTTTCCAGTCTGCCTCAAATTACCCTGGAAGGGTAATGTATCCCAAAAATTTGAGAAACAGGTAAAGCTAGCTGTTTCACGCTGCTGCTATGCAGTAGCAACATGTCTGGTGTTCGTCACTAACAGGATTCTGCCGTCAAGCTAAAAAGACGTCCTGCCTATCACACAAATGAGTAATGCGACACATGAATTTCAATGCCAGTGCAATGCTAGATATATAAGCCATATGTCCCAAAGACTGGCGGATCGTATCAAACAACATGTCTCTTCTGCTGTTCGCAACAGGCAAGGTACAGGCCGTACTCAACCAGCCCGTGCTTGAAAAACTAAAAACACAGTGTCCAACATTAGATGTGATTCCATGATTCAACAACATTTGCTGAATAATCCTCAGTGTGCTAAGAATTATGCTGACAACCAAATTAAGATTGTCAGTAGAACTTGCAGTGTGGCACATTTGCGCGTACTGGAAGCGATATATATTATTACACAGGGCCCTGTTTTTTGCGGACAGAAAGAATATGTACAAACATTGCGCCTGTTTCAGCTAAACAAAATAAGTGACAGCCATTTGCTGGTTCATTCCTCAGGGTAATGCCTTGACCAATCAGAGTCAAGCTGCCTGGTTTAAGTTTCAAACAAAGCTTGGCAGTTAACTGTCAGTCACCATAAACTGATGCATTCTCCATGGCAATGCCTCTACCAGAGTTCAATTGCCAACCAATCAGCACTCTCTTCTCATACAGTATAAGTTGTTGTTTTCCCTTACGTTGGTTATTCTTGCGGATTGTCCTGATGAGTGCATGATGAAAAGCTTCAACAACATGTCTCTATTTTCAGCAATACTCAAGTTATAGACCTATCATATGATGCATAACTGTCAACCATACGTAATTCCCTTGGGTGCACAGCCCACTACCTCAAACCTGCAACGACACTCAATATACCATCACAGTGATAAAACAAATCTTATTTTGAATATTTTAACTGTTATATGTATATCATATGTCAAATGTAAAATAGGCATGGTAAGACTATGACTGAATCTTGGGCCTGCCTTTTACTGCCCCCCACCGGTGGCAGTAATGGATATGGGGAGGGCCGGTAAAATAGCAGAGAGCCACAGCAAGACAACTCTCTGATGCAGCCCTGCCACCGTGGAAGTTTCCAAGTGGCAGGCAGGAGGTAGCCAGGATATGGATTGGCTGCCCACTCCATGGAGGCGGGCAGCCAAGTTTACATAATTAAGGCCCCTACTAAGCAAGGCCACCGGCATTTTGCCAGCAGCAAGACAGTCATCCGCCGAGTGGGGAGGCCGCCGGAATTATATTTCTTTCATCAGTGATTCAGCAAGCTATTTTAAGCATTTTACCATGGGACTGAATATTTAAATATATTTCCTTACTATTTTAATTTGACAAATGAAACTTGAATATGGCACAGAATATCACACAGAAAATATGTTGATTAAAATGTTATTCTGTTCTAGGCTTTGTTGCAGCCTATCTATTCATCACAGTTAAGATATATATAGCTAAATTATACAGACATCTCATTTTCACCGATATTAGCAATGTGTGCTAAGATGTGGCATGGCAAAGAACTTTGGAAATATATGTGCAGTAGTCCTTCAATAACATTCTGGGGACTATTTGCACCTTCACTGCCAATTAATCTTCTTCACCTCGACTCACTTAGGCTCTGTTACGCTCCCCCACTTAAGGAATAATCCTTTTTTAAAAATCTTGGATCTCTAACAATATTAACTCTGTTTGAATCTCTTATTTATGGACATCAGCCCTCTCTACAGCATGTGTTTGCTCCTTCAACAGTATTGCCATTCCTCATTCTTTCTTGGTGATTTCCTCCTTAAGTATTTTAATCTGAATTACATATTTCACAGAACTTTTGGCCTTTTGGTGAACCACTACAACCAAGGTTTCAGTGCAATAAGGAACAAACCATTTACACCACAGCATTGGAGGTCACAGTTCATAACATCCAATGATACTGCAATAACAGAATTCTAGTTGCTCAGAAAATGCTCAGATCTCACTCTGGTCCCTTCTGACATTATCTGAAAACCTTACTGAGCTATTATCTTGCTGATGCTTTAGGCTGTCTATTTGATAATAACAGTGAACTGGCGTACTGTCCGAACTGGTTATGATATAGACACCATAATCCCAGAAAGAGCCGTCTTAATCACACCTCAGCACTGACTTCCGTCACGTCAAAGATGCTTAAGCTATTACTCACTGAATGACGCAAACTTATTCCAGTCACAAGCTTACATCAAGTTACAGAGATGGTCGGTTCATATTAATATTTATGATTCAAACAGTTTTAATTTTGTGGTTGACTGAATTCAGCATATTCCAAGAGGAATCTTTGGATTGAATTTATATTAACTACACATTTTTCAGGCCAGTTCTGAGGTAACTTAATTTATTTTATTTGGATGTGAAAGGTTTGTGTTTAACTTCCATTTTCTATTTTCTGATAGTTTTTTTTTTATCTCCCTCCCTCCCCCCTTGGCTTCCACAAAAACCATAGAAAAGAGAGCTGTCAGTGCTATTAAGGTGGCCCCAAATACTGCATAAGAGGGGCCCAGGGATGTTCAACCGTTTGTTTCCTCTTTCTGTAGGGAAGCGCAAGGCCTCTGCTTGCTGATATTCCCCTGATAGCAAAACCAAGATTGGAATTTTGTGAATCCACATCCTTCCGTCAAAGTAACTAGACGGCCATTCAAATATTACACAACTAGCACCACTAATGAGCACCAGAACTAGTGCATAACATAAAACTTACCACCCTTCAGTTCAAAGGTTATTGGCCAATTTTGAACACAGCCTACATTCCTATAAGCATTTCTCGGCTGGGATTTTCAATTGCCAGTGGGGCTGGGGAGGGTTGCAGGCACGATTTGAAAATCACGTTCCAGAGGATGGCACTGGATCCCACTACCTCCAGAACACAAGGCAATTTTCAAAAGGGCGGGGGGGTGGGTGCGGGTTGAGGCAGAACGGGGAATCCATTCGACTCCAATTAACAGCCCATTTAGCTCCTCAAGGAGCTTGTTAATGGGCCAGGTAGGGCGAGAAGGCAATTTTCAATGCTGAGATCGCTGAATCCAAAGAGTCTGGTGCACGTTAGTGCATAGCTGTCAGTTTCAAAGCAGGGAGATGTTAAAGTTTTTTTAATTGATGATGATAAATTTCAGGAGCTGGGGGATCTTGTGCCGGATCGTGCACTTTACCTTCCATTTGGCCATTAGGCCACTTCTGTGCTCACTGAGGCTGCTGGCCCTCCAAGGAGTATCTGCTCCCTTCTGCAAGGCCACAGCAGGCCCCTTCTTTGCTGCTCGCACTCTGCAGGAAGCTCTCGCCTCCTGGAGGTGCTCGGCCTCACTGATTGGGCACTGAGCTCGCCTCCTGCCCAATTAGGGCGTTTACATTTAACGATAGCAGCACGAGGTTGGGACCCAGAAATCATCCGGGCATTGGGTTGCCAACTTCCATTTGAAAATTCAGTGATGTCCCACTGAGATGATTGACCTCCAACAGCCATTACCATTTTCCTTTGTGCTCAGTATGACCCCAAGGAGCGGAGAGTTTCCCCCGATTCTCACTGACTTCAATTTTACTTTGGGTTTTTGGATGCCACACTCAGTCAAATGCTGCCTGATATCAAGCACAGTCACTATCATCTCATCTCTGAAATTCAGCTCTTTTGTCCATGTTTGAACCAAGGTTGTAATGAGGCCTGAGCTTGAATGATCCTGGTAGGATCCAAACTGAGCATTAGTAAGCAAGTTATTGGTGAATAAATGCTGCTTAATAGCACTGTTAATGACACCTTCCATTACTTCACTGATGATTGAGAGTAAGCTGTTGGAGCAGTAATTGGCTGAATTTGATTTATCCTACTTTTTGTGGACAGGACTGCCTGGGCAATATTCCACTTTGTTGGGTAGAGCTAGTGTTGTAGCTGTACTGGAAAAGCTTGGCTAGTTCTGGAGCACAAATCTTCAGCACTATAGCTGGGATGTTGTCAGGGCCCATAGCCTTTGCTGTGTCCAGTGCACTCAGCCATTCCTTGATATCACATGGAGTGAATCAAATTGGCTGAAAACAGGCGTCTGTGATGTTGGGGATCTCAGGAGGAAGCCTAGATGGATCATCCACTTGGTACTTCTGGCTGAAGATAGTTGCAAACACTTCAGTCTTGCCTTTTGCACTCACGTGCTGGGCTCTGCTATCATTGAGAATGGGAATGTTCATGGAGCCTCCTCCTCCCGTTATTTAATTGTCCACCACAACCATTCACGACATGATGTAGCAGGACTGCAGAGCTTTGATCTGATCAATCACTGAATCACTTAGTTCTGTCTATAGCATGCTGCTTCTACTGTTTAGCATGCATGTAGGCTTGTGTTGTAGCTTAACGAGGTTTTCACCTTTTCATTTTTAGGTAAGCCCCTGGCATGCTTTTCTACACTGAAAACATTGAACCAGGGTTGATCACCTGGTTTGATAGTAATGGTAGGGTGAGGAATATGCCAGACTACGAGGTTAGAGATTGTGGTGAAATACAATGTTGCTGTTGCTGACAACCCACAGCGCCTCAATGGATGCCTAGTTTTGAGCTGCTATGTCTGTTCTGTATCTATCCCATTTAGCACAATGGCAGTGCCACACAACAGGAGAGAGGGTGTCTTCAGCGTGTAGATGGGATTTTGTCTCCACAAGGAATTTGCGGTGGTCGCTCCTACTAATACTGTCATGGAAAATGCATCTGCGAAGGGTAGATTGTTGAGGGCGAGGTCAAGTAGGTTTATCTCTCAGATTGATTTTTTCATCACCTGCCACAGTCCATATCTGTTGTATATGTTTAGTTAGTCTGCCACCGTTTTGTATATTTGGTTAGTCTAGCTCAGAGATATTATTGAGTCTTCAGTAATTTTAACATTAACCCATTTATTACATATTAACTATATGCAGCTTTACTTAAGTCTGTATGACTTCTCTGAAGCCATGTTGCTTCTCCTTCAAGTCTCTCTCACGTGATCTCTTACATCATCATGGTGTACATTGTCACTAACATTAACCCTTTCAAACCCTCATACTGCAATATCCTTCAAGACTCTGCCAGCTCAGTCTATGGTCATGCAACTGAGCCACTCCCGATGATGGGCATTGCACAGTACATTCTGTGCCCTTGCTATCCTCCATGCTTCTTCCAAGTTGTGTTCAACATGGAGGAGTACTGACTCATCAGCTGAGGGAGAGCAGTTGGTGGTAATCAGCAGGAAGTTTCCTTGCCAATGTTTGACCTGAGTTTCTGAGACTTCATGGTTCAATGTTGAGGACTCCAAGAGCCATTCCCTCCCAACTGTGTACCACTGTGCCACCACCTTGGGTTGGTCTATCCTGCCGGTGGGCCAGGATGTACTCAAGGATGGAAATGGAGGAGTCTGGGATGTTGGCTGAAAGGTACGATTTGGTGAATATGACTATGTCAGGCTGTTGTTCGACTAGTCTGTGGAACAGCTCTCCCAATTTTGGCACAAGTCCCCATATGTTAGTGAGGAGAGCTTTACAGGGTTGACTGGGTTGGCGTGCCTTTGTCACGTCTGGTGCCTAGGTCGATGTTGGGTGGTCTGTCCGGTTTTATTCTCATTGTTTCTCGTAGCAGGTTGATACAACTGAGTGGCTTACTAGCTCATTTCAGAGGTCAGTTAAAAGTCAACCACATTGCTGTAAACCTGGAGTCATGCATAGGCTAGACTGGGTAGGGACGCTAATTTTCTTTCTTCAAGGATATGAGTGAATCAGATGGCTTTTAACAATAATCTGGTGGTTTCACGGTCATCAATACTGAATAGAGTTTTTTGTTTATTCCAGATTTACTTAATTAGCTGAATTGAAATTCCCCAGCTGCCATGGTGGGATTTGAGCACTAACATAACATAACCACTATGCTACTGTGTCCACCAAAAGTTACAAACGAGAATGATGTGCTGTAGAACCTCATGATTACTAATCTCTCATCGGCTTTTAGGTTGGCTCCAGTGTTTGTTCTATTGTAATCAATCACAAACTTCAATAAGGTGGGCCCCTGATAAGGAGAACTATTTTCCTGGTCTCTGCGAATCCGTAAGTGACTACTGGCGCTAAGTGGCACAATAGGATAAAACATAAGCATCTAATTCAATCTTGAAACTCCAGAGCTTGTACAGTTAACCTTTATCCAGCTGAATAAACAGAAACTGCATGTGGTTAGCTTGGCAAATGTTGGATCTGATATTACTTAAAATCATTAGAAAATCTGGAAAGAGTAAAATCTTTGATCCATCAAGTTTGGTCCATTCAACTATGTTCAGATTGTACCTTCCATAATTTATTTGAACTCTTCAGAACTAAAGTCAGGTGACAGTTCCAAGAAGACAAAATTCAGAAGATTTTCCCCAACTCCTGAAGGTATTTTGAATGAAAAGCTTCAGCGTATCAAATACTGTTCAGTCCTGCCATGTTGCACGCTACAAATGAGTACCTGGAATTTCCCCTCAAATACGCTTTTTAAAGGCACAATTCAGCCTGATACCAGTGTAACTGGCACAAAAGATCGCAGAACTGTAAGTGTAAATTGCTTTCAGGGAAATAAAATTTCCACAATCTTTTGCACTAGTTTAAAAACTTCCAGCTAGAAGTTGGCCCTGAACACAAAACTGGCCACTGAATTAATCACCATTGGGAGTTTTTACTAATTTCACTCATTTTCAGGTCTTTGAGGAGACCCCAAAAATTAACTGGAAACTTTTGGGTGCAAGGACACTCATAGGTACATTTTCAAAAGTTTTCAATTAATCTTTTGTCAATTTACTAATAACCTGACTACCGTACCCCAATCTAACTAGGAAATAGTTCTGCATATTTTTTAAAGTCATTTTAAATCATTTAAAAACTGGATTACTGACAGTTGGTGCATTAACAGAGTGACTAAAAATACTTATTTTGTGAAAACCCTCCTTTCAGCTGTATTAATCAAACTTTACCAAGCTACCACTCTTAAAAATACCAAGGAATATTTTTAAAGCAAGATTTTATTTTTATATTATTTTTTAAAACACTGCCTGATTGAGCTGGTTCATGGCAGATTTTGCACAGGTGATATGCAAATGAGTTTGAGCAGAAACTTGGGGGATGAAATTCACTTCAAAATGGGCGCAATTTGGGCTGCAATTGCTGATTGCACCTGAAGTGGGACTTTACCCTGAGATTCCTATGTTTGGACTGGAACCATGGTGCTCCAGAAAGTATTTGATAAGTATGTGATCATTTTGTGTATAGTGATCCTTGTAGAATATAAAATTGTAATGCATTCCATAATCAAATATTATCCGGCTCCTTTCTCTAAATCTAGAGTCTTGTTTGGTATGACTCAGCTTTATATTGATGAGGTTAAATTGGTCTATTGCCAGTAGAGCAAAATAGGTTCTTAGGGAATTGGCAGCCTGTTTCTTTTCCATTGACATCAGTTGAATTATGAGCCCATTAGTGGCACAGGGCCACTGTCATATTTCTTGTTGTGATATTAGAGTTTGAATTAAATAATCTGTGTATACTTGTATTACCTTTTATCAACATTTTAAAGATCTAGGTTTCCTTCCTCTGCAATCTTCTTTTGGCCAAATCAGCCAATCCTTTGCATTTTGAGCCTCTATTTAAAACATCTTCAACTTATTAATGTCCTTCTGAAAATGAAGGATCAAAGGTTAAGACACAGGATATCATGAAGAAAATGCTTAGATTTAAGTTTATATTTTGACAAGGGTATTATTTGGGAAGGGAGCTGAGATCAAAGCATGTGCAGCTTGGAGCCTGAAATGTCAGCCTTGATTTTACAGGACCTAGCTGGAAAGGAAAGGCAGAACTGGAAGTAGGTAGTGAAGGCCTCCTGCTTGGACTCCCATTCCCATAGTGATCTTGCTCCTGCCAGCCAGCCAGCCAGCCAATTAATGGGCAGCAGGCAAGGTGGCCGTCTATGCAGCAGCCGGTGGAGAGCGTTGAGATCACATCGTCACCTGATGCACAAGGAAGTGCTGGCACCATGTTTACAGGGCCACCAACACCCGAGCCCTGATGCAAAAGTCCTTTGCTGCAGCACTCATTCCCGCAAGCATCCTCTGAACAGTAAGGCCTGCAAGCAACTTCTGAACATTGTATGCTCCATCACCCTCGGAAGAAATCCACACCTCCCACCCTCTCTGGTTCTCCTCCTCTCTGGAGGACCCTTCTCCCGAATGAACAACTTGGGCATTGCCGGTCCGACTGAGCGACTCTGCCAGGAGCTGCTGCGACACAGCCCATTCCCCTGCCAGGACCACAATGACATCAAGAGGGGCTCGAGCTCAGCTCAATTGCTTCCGGAATCCTTCCGACCTATGAATGAAAAACACCTCATTCCACAGCTACCGAATGCAGTAATGACAACAGCAGCCATCCTGTTGCTGCCCTTTATAACCTGCCAAGGCTTTAACACCCCATGTCCTCTGTGCCCCAGTGTGAAATCCAGAGACTCGTAAAATCACAGTCTATTGTCTCGTCAACTATCTTAGACAGCTGTCAGATGTTCATTTTGAAAACGTGGCGGCGGACCCATGCGGCTTCCTATACGCCGCTCAGAAAACGCAGCCCCGGGTTAATGACATCAGAGGGCCAACCCAACACCACCCATGCAATTTTACAGTCCCCACCACCTCCACTGCCATCCATTTCAGAGGCATAAAGTCCCAGCCGTGGTATGTACACAATTGTTTCATCCAGTACTGGAACAACGGACAGTCAAGCCATGTTTAAGGCTGGACTTAAAACATTTCAAAAGGCACCAGGACAAGAGCAGGGTGGTGACAGTCATAATTTTGCCTTAATCGACTTCTTCTTGCTGTTCCCTCTACTGTTACAGCTCGTTTCATCAACAGGGCCACACACTTACGTATGGCTCTGAGCATAAACTGGGAATTAAACCCTTCTTTAAGTGGTTCTGGAACATTCTATGCTGCTGGTAACTAGCAAAAAATGTTAGCTCACATACAACACATTTGCCCCTGTGAGCAACTAATTACAGCCACAGAATAAAGGCATCAGCCATAATTAGCTTTGATCTGGGCTCTTTATTGTATTCTTACATCCCTAGCTTCTTTAAAATAATTATTTTCACTTCATAAAGTCAACAATGCTTTTTTTGGGACAGATGGTCTGCAAATGACAGATCAAACAAAAAGAAAACTGAGCAACTTGTGCATTCAAACTCCTTAGTCTGAGTGCCATCTTGTGGCAATATTTTGTTGGAGGAACATTCCTGTCTGACAAGATGACAAAGACATAAATATTAAAGAGTCAAAGGATGATATTTTGCCCTTACCAAGTTTTAATAATAATTACATATAAAACATCTGCCACATTCTCTTTGATGCTTTCGTAGGAAGGAAATGTCTCCTTTCCCTTCAAAAAGATCAGAGGTTTCTGCTCAGACAATTTACACCGTAACTAAATTTGAGAGAACCATACATGTGTATTTCAGCAGCCAGGTGATTATGGTGTGGCAATTGTGGCAGAATGGGATACGGCATTGGGTGACATCACTGCCAATTTCTCAAGCCCAACCTTTGCCAACAGGCTCAAGATTGGGTCATCGACATGGGAAGGAATTGAGGTGTGCAGTACAGTGGGTGACAAACTAAAAGCTATCCCATGTAAGGGTGGAAGGGCACCGAGCAGCGGGAGAAGGAGAACATGGCTGATAAATTGGCATGTCAACCCAGGGTTCTCCTGTTGCGTCCTACAAGTCAATGCAAGCGCGGTATTAGGAGAGGCCTGATCAGGCTGTCCGCTTTCGATGTTGGCTCAGAAATGGAGGATGATGCCACAGAATATAAGAAATGGGAGAGAAATCTGTATATGATGGGGAAAGAAGAGACTGTAAACAGAACTAAACTGTGCGGAAATATCAAATATAAGAAAAGCAAAATACTGCGGATGCTGGAAATCTGAAATAAAAACAAGAAATGCTGGAAATACTCAGCAGGTCTGGCAGCATCTGTGGAGAGAGAAGCAGAGTTAACGTTTCAGGTCAGTGACCCTTCTTCAGAACTGTGCGGAAATATCGTCTGGTATATCTTCCTTTGAAGAAGGTCTTTCCATCTGTGTTTTGCTTCCTGTCACTTCACTTTTCCAAATCCTGTAAAAAGCTACGATATATAAACATACTTCTTTCTTATCCACAGCAGATTATAGTACTGGTGCAGAAACCTACATTGTGTAATGTGATCTCAATGCAATAACAATTTCAACTCCCTTCAATCCAAACAGAAACAATATGAAACAAGTGAGAAACTTTATGTATCTGTACATTTATTGAAATTATAAAAGAAAATAATAAATTATGCACTGCAGCAACTCACCACAGCTTCTTTGGCAGCACCTCCCAAATCTGTGACCTCTCCCACCAAGAAGAACATGAGCCACCTCCCAGTTTCCTTCCAAGTCACACACCATCCAGACTTGGATTATTATTGCTGCTCCTTTTTTATCACTGGGTTAAAATCCTGAAACTGCCTACTTACCAGCACTGTGGGAATACCTTCACCACATGGACTGTACCACCTTCGCAAGGGCAACTTGGAATGGGCAATAAAATGCTGGCCTTGCCAGAAATGCCCACATCCCATAAATGAGTAAATAAAAAAAGAACTTTATTGTTCTTAAATGTGCCTTCCAAATCATATGAGTACAAGTAATTCAATTCTGTTCAATCTTTTACAATGAGATGCTGTATTTTTATGAAAGTTACTTTTATGAAATTTATTTTTCTGTTTCCTAATCCATTCTTATTTTTGTCCCTACACCATTTGGTCCATCTGCGCCATCTGACAGGCGCTATTGCCCTCAGGTCACCAGGCAGGTTCAGTTAGTTCTAAAGTGACAAAAAATGGCTAGCATGACTCACCGATCAAATTTTGCTCCCTTCAGAATTTAAAAAGTGATCAGAACTTGCTATAACACTGCAGTTAGCTTCATTTTTATTTCATGTAATACCTGTTGAGTCTCAGTTTTTCAGTGACTGGCGAGCAGATTCATTCATAAAGCAACCTTTAATACTCCAAAACTGGAGCCTGGCAAGCTTTTAGTGCTAATAATACCACCTCCTCTCCCACTACCTTTCTATGTACTTATTATGGAAGCACTTAGTTCTTTGAGTAAACTACTGAAATAAGCCACGGTGAAAATGGGCATCACTCCTGAACTTCCCTCTGGCAGTTCCTGTGTACAGTTTATACATTTACACAGTATTATTAGATATAACAGGATGCATTACAAAGCTGCATGCAGTCCTTCATTGGGTTTATACTGTGACTGCAAGCAATGGGGAAAAGTTGCAATATAATTTGTTACATTTCAGATGTTAACATAGCATCTCCACAGTGAAATAATTTGCATATCCTATTATTTTCTTTCTGGAATGACCCAAGTTTTTTTTTTAAAGTGGTTCAAAGCTTAAGAAGTATCGCAATGTTTAAACAAATGATATAGAGTCAGATTGATTTCCTGATTAATTATTGTGGTAAACAGACACCGAGGTCTCTAATATCGTGGGCAGGGAGTGCACACTCATTATGAGCCAGAAGGGTGCCACCCACCATATTGGTGTAGGCAAAAATAAGACATCCAGGACCCACATGTGAAACAGGCGCTAGATCCCTTATTTGAATATGCGAAGGGCCGAACGCTGATTTGAGTCCCCCAGTGCAATATTGGTTTCCCTGAATGCAGCCACGCTGGGAAAACGAGGTCTACATGTGGCCTAACACGTAGCTGTTAAAAGGAAATTCTGCAGGCCGCAACCATCGGGCACTTGTTTAAAATATACTTACCTGAATCTGGAGCGAGGAGAACCAGCAGTGCTTGCAGCTGCCACCCTCCTTGGTCTCTGATGCTAACCTTGCAATCCTGGCCACCACCCCCCCCCCCCCCCCCGTCCCAATCATCACTGATCTCTTCCCAACCTTTCCAATCCTGGCCAGTGCTACCCTCCATCCTGATTTCACACCCCACCTCCTCCTCCCTGTATCCATTGATGACTTCTCCAGGTTGTGCCCTCTCCTAATGGCTTCCTTTACTGCTAACCAACCATCCTGATTACACACCCCCTTCCCCAACACCCCCACCCCCTTGAAGGACTTACCTGAGATCTGCTGCCGGCATCGCAGTGACCCAATCTTTGAGTCCTCTTCTCCAGTGAGCTACCTGGAGATGCCCATTAGGTATCTGCAGTTCAAAGAATGAGACTGGGACCCAATATCATATGTGCCAAGAGCCAATCGAGCCCAGTACTGGAATCGATCCCTTGTTTTTGCACTTATTCAAATCTCTAGCCCAAGGCTTCCTGTCACTGACCTGTGCTACACTGGTTCTACCACTTAAAGAGAAAGCACACACCTGAAGTTTTTTCTGAAGTTATAACTTGGTGATTCTCAGGGTCAAGTTTGGGAATTGCCTTCAGGGAGAAAGAAACAAGATGGACTGTGAAGGATTTTTCTGTATTCTTTGCAAATCAAGCTCCCTAACTACAAGCAACGAGATTTCCATGTTCTCAGGGATGGGCTCTTTGCTAGTCCCCACAGACTCTGCCTCTCATTCCATACACCTGGACACATACTAAACCAGTGTAAATAAACAACTATGACTAGGAGAGCTTTATCCTTCATGTACTATCTGGTTTGGACCAGATTATTTATAACCATAGTAATTTTCTTTCTTATGCCTGAGGGTACTCAAACTTAGATTTATTTTTAGAAATGTAAAGATAATAGTGTCAATTAGCAAGATCTTACACGTTAAAAAAAACACAAGGGCAAACTTCACATAGGTGTAAATGGAAAAAAAAACATTAAGATACAATTTTAATTGAAATAAAAGTTGTCATTTTATTCAGCAAATTTAAATTGCTTAGGAGCTCCACAGTAAAATGGCTACATTCATAAACAGGATCTTTCCACAACTTTGAAATTTCAAAGATTTAGTCATTATTGATTTTTTAGGCATTTTTTAAAAATTGGTGGTTTTCTTATGAACACCAATCCATTGTAGTTGATTTAAAGCTGATTCAAAATGGCTAGCATATTAAACTATATAATTGACATAAATGCAATACAATTTCATATCACACAAAGTAACATTTGAGCCACACAAGTGCCAGGCAATGACAATCTCCAACAAGAGAGAATCTAACCATCTCCCCTTGACTTTCAATGGCATTACCATCGCTGAATCCCCCACTATCAACATTCTAGGGTTTACCATTGACCAGAAACTGAACTGGAACAGTCACATAAATAACTGTGGTTACAAGAACAGGTCAGCGGCTGGGAATTCTGCGGTGAGTAACCCGCCTCCTGACTCCTCAGAGCCTGTCCTCCATCTACAAGTCACAAGTCAGGAGTGTGATGGAATACTTGCCACTTGCCTGAATGAGTGTGGCTCCAACAATACTCAAGAAGTTCGACACTATTCAAGACAATGCAGCCCACTTGATCGGCACCCTATCTACCACCTTCAACATTCACTCCTTCCACCACCAATGCACAGTGGCAGCAGTGTGTACCATATATAAGATGCACTGCAGCAACTCACCACGCCTCCTTCAACAGCACCTTCCAAACCTGTGACCTTTACCACCTAGAAGGACAAGGGTAACAGACACATTGGAACACCACCATCTGCAAGTTCCCCTTCAAGCTACACACCATCCTGACTTGGAAATATATCACTCTTCCTTCACTGTCACTGGATTGAAATCCTGGAAGTCCCTCCCTAACAAGACTGTGGGCGTACCCGCACCAGATGGACTGCAGCGGTTTAAAAAGGCAGCTCACCACCACCTTCTCAAGGGCAATTAGGGATGGGCAACAAATGTTGGCCTTGCCAGTGATGCTCACATCCCATGAAACAAATAAAAAAAAATGTGAACCTCTTAAAAGGGAATACCTGCCTATTGAGCAAAATCTCTGCTTTATTGGAACATTCCTAGTCAGCAAACACTGTTAAACATCCAAGAACTGAATTGGCATTTGAACAAATGTTCCCAGCAATTAAACCTTCTGAACAGCTGAGTGCTCAATAACTAACAAGTAGTGTTACAGAAACCCTTTAGAAAAAATTACCGGAACATTATCAATTGGTGGAAATACCAATTATATTTCAGTTGACATGCAATAAAATTTAATGCAAAATAAATGATGGCCATTGTTTTGTCCAAGAAAAGGACCAGATTGATGGGGCGAGCTTGGTGCATGAATGATTTTAAATATATTTAGGCTGCACGCCTCGTTGTCATGCAGGTCTTAAATTTTAACTGCTGTCAGCCGGTTTTACTTAAATTTGGGAAACCCAGCTGCTTCACTGAGATGAGGATTTGGTGGATTCAGAAGGTATGTGCCTTCTGGATCCAGGTGCCTGCCTGTGAAGCCTCCGTAATTGGGCCCCACCCACACCCCATGACTTCCTCCGCCCCCAACCCCCACACCCCGAGGCCATCAATCTCACCACCAGGCCTCTGGCCTCCCACCAACCCGCAATCAGGCCCTGACCTCCCCACCACTAGGCCTCTGATCCATAATCCCCCACTGCTGCTGCATCCATACCCCCCCCCCCCACCCACCCACCAAGGCCTTCAAACTTCCACAAGCCTCCGATTCCGCACATGACGCCTTTGACCTACCACCCCTCCAGGAACCTGATCTCCCCACCTGGAGCAGCAACCCACCCGATTAAACCCACCCCTCCTCCAATCGATCCATCCCTTCCTTCTCCTCTCTGATTAAGCTCCTCACTGATCAACCCCACCTCCCGTCCAATCAACCCTCCCCTTCCACTCCAACCAACCCTCCGATCGACCCTTCCAACCTCCTCCCCTCCAATCAATCCCACCCTTCCTCCTCCCTTCTTATCAAACCCACCCCTCTGATGCACCCCTATCCTCTTCCCCTCCAATTTACTCACCCTCCTTCGCTTCTCTGATCCTCCCCTCTGATTGACCCATTCCTCCAATTGGCACCCCTCCTTCCTCTTCCCCTCCAATTGACCTCCAGTCACACCATACCCCCCCCACCCCCCCGCTTCCCTGCACAGACTAACCTGCTGCACAGCTGCAGCTCTCACTGACAAGCTCCTTGCCCGACTGTCAATTAGGTTTGGCCTCCGGGTAGGGAAACAATCAGTGACACACTGTGGAGTTAAAGCTCCACAGCACATTGGGAATCTTGAATTGCATATTCCTCTGGACTTCTGACCAGCCTGCTCCCTGCAGATCAGGTCGGTAGAAATTCTGCTCAACGTCTTTTTAAGAAACTATTAACAAATTTCCAGTTCAACTTAAACACAGGTTTATCTCCTAGACAACTCCATTATTGTATTGAATGTGATGACACTATCCTATACAAACATACAAACTAGGAACAGGAGTAGTTTATTCAGTCCCTCAAGCCTGCTCTGCCATTCTATAAGATCATGGCTGATCTGTTTGTGGTCTCAACTCCACTTTCCTGCCTATCCCCGATTCCCTTTGACTCCCTTGTTTGTCAAGAATCTGTCTACCTCTGCCTTAAAAACATTCAATGACCCTGCCTCCACCACTCTCCAGGGAAGAGAGTTCCACAGACTCATAACCGTCAGAGAAAAAAATTCTTCTCATCTCTGTCTTAAATGGGAGACCCCCTATTTTAAACTGTGCCTCCTAGTTTTAGTCTCTCGCACAAGGGGAACATCCTTTCAACATCCACCCTGTCAAGTCTCCTCAGGATCTTGTATGTTTCAATAAGATCACCTCTCATCCTTTTAAAAGCCAATGAATACAGACCAACTTGTCTAGCCTTTCCTCATAAGATAACCCTCCCATCCCAGAAATCAGTCGACTGAACCTTCTCTGAACTGCTTCCAACGCAATTATGTTATTTCTTAAGTAAGGAGAACAAAACTGTACACAATACTCTAGATGTGGTCTCACCAATGCTGGCAATAAACAACAACATTGCATTTGCCTTCTTAATCACTTCCTGTACCTGCATACTAACTTTTTGTGTTTCTTGTACTAGGACACCCAGATCCCTTTGCATCCCAGAGTTCTGCAATGTCTCGCTATTTAAATAATATGTTGTTTTTCTATTCTTTTGGCCAAAGTGGACAAGTTCACACTTTTCCACTTTATACTCCTAACATTTACTATGATCCAAACTGAATCACGCAATCATATATAGATCAGATTTAGTGCCTAGAAATTCTGTTAGCTTCACTCTGAAAAGATTGTCTGCTCACAAGCCATCTAAAGTGTTGCAAATTTAGCATTTTCTGGCACCCTGTGATCTATAAGGAATCAACAGGGAGATTTGAGAGTTGCTCTCAGTCTCTGCAGCTTGGCCAGCAAAGTCAGAAGATACCATCTGTTTTGGCAAAGAATCAATTGCATTAATTGTGTCTCAAAAGTCTCTCTGGCTGCGTCTCTTTAATTTCTTATTTATTATCAGGCAGATTTTGCACTGAATCAAACCTGTGTGGCAAGAAGGCAATGGTGTTCTGATTAGTCATCACAGGGTATGACTGTACATATGGTTATGAAATATGGTAAGATAGAAATTAATCAAGTGTCATAAAAATAGATTGTGTGAAGAAGCAACACCACTTATGTTTAATGTAAGATGATAATTTATATGACAGGTGGTTGGAAACTATGAAGATTTTTTCTTAATTTTAAAACGAGGCAAGACTTCTTGGAAATAAAAGAAAGCTTTTAAACCTGACAAGTCTGCCCTTTTTGATAGACCAGCTTTGCCTACTCAAAATCTGTAATATGTCTTACAGCCTCATAAATCTATTTTCCTTGTTCACCTTTTGCACATTAAATGATAAAATGTTAATGAAAATGTTAACAATTAATATTTTAATTACTCAACATTCAGATGTTGAGTAAAAATGTTCACCAAACATCCCTGCTGAATCCTATTTTCTTAGTTTGACCTGGCTTCCCACTTTGGGAGTCACCATCTTAAATTTATGTTTTAAACATATGCAATTATTTAAGGATGGATATTCATGTAAATTTAGACTGAGATTGGGATTCAATGTCAGAGGCCATGCCACTTTCATCCATTCCCTAGAAGTCAATCCTCAATTTATAACTATTACTACATCACTGTCATTCTTGAGACTACCTCCTGACTTGTCCACAGCCAATCTGTGTCACACCATGGACAAAATGCAACAGTTACCATTTTATAATAAGGCAGATCAGGGTTTATCCAAAGTGAAGCCTGTCTCAGTGTCATAGAGTCATCCAGTGCTAAAACAGGCCCTTTGGCCCACCAAGTCTGTGCCAACCATCAACCACCCATTTATACTAACCCTACATTAATCCCATGTCCCCTACCACATCCACACCTTCCCTCAATTATCTTACCACCTACCTACACTAGGGCAATTTACAATGGCCAATTTACCTATCAACCTACAAGTCTTTGGCTGTAGGGGGAAACCAGAGCACCCAGTGGAAACCCATGCAGTCACAGGGAGAACTTGCAAACTCCACACAGGCAGTACCCAGAACTGAACCCAGGTCACTGGAGCTGTGAGGCTACAGTGCTAACCACTTCACCACTGTGCCACCCATCTCAGTGGGTGCTGTTTACATTCATTCTCACTTGCAAAATGAGTTGAAAAAAATGTTTTTATCATGTATGAATGTCATTTTTTTGTGTTAATGTCTTTTTCAGCTCATGAACCCATAATTTGATTTTTAAAAGCTTGAGTTGAGAAATTTGACACAAGAATGTACATGTTTGAACACATTTTACTGAGTAAATATGAATGTAATAAACTATTCTGGAAAATCTGTCTACACATTTTGATTAATTCTAATTTCAGCAGAATAATTGCATGAGCAAATTCTTTAATGTCAGTTTATGTTGTGGTAAATCAATCTATCAATTTGTTTTAATGCTACATGTGTGAACAGGTCATGTAGTGGTAGGATTCAGGCTTTGAAAAAGCTGGAAGCTATGGTCACAATACCCTGGTCCACTGCTCAATCACCCCCAATACTCCCTCCCTTTCCAACAGCACATTTCCATGCAAGTGCAGGAGATGCAACACCTGCTGTTTTACCTCCTCACCATCCAAGACCCAAACACTCCTGCCAGGTGAAACAGCAATTTACATGTACTTCTTGCACAGTCTGCTCTACATTGAGGAGACCAAATGCAAATTGGGCGACCGCTTTGCCGGACTCCTCCATTCAATCCACAAGCGTGACCCCGACCTTCCAGTAGCCTGCCATTTTAATTCTCCACTTTGCTCTCACATTGACATGTCTGTCCTCGGTCCGCTGCAGTGTTCCAATGAAACTTTTGATTAGGCACTTTACAGCCTTCTGGACTCAATATTGACTTCTACAATTTCCGAGTATAACATCTTTCCTCTCCCCACCACGACCCCCAACGTTTTCTTTCCTTTTCTTGTTTAAGTCTTAACCTTGTTTACTCTTATTTTGCTTTTGGATGGCGTTCATTATTCTGCCATTCACATCTCCTCTGGACACATCGGGCTGTATTTTACCAAGCCCATGACATTGGGCTCTGTGGTGGGGGGGGCAGGGGTGTGGGGGGTGGAAAATGGTTCCAGCAGCGGCCTGCCACGAAGGCCAACATGGGAGGTCCCAGCCCGATCCTCTTGGCGGCGGTGAGGCTCCATGGCAGCCCCCCACTACTAGGCGATGGGACCTGGCTTTAAATATGTAAACTAATTAAATGAATAAATTACAATACATTCACCTGGGATCTTACAGGCCCACCATGATCTTCAGCACGGCAGCCGGCACTTCCGCACCTTCAATTCTCCATCCGGGAAAAGCCGATGTGATACTGGTGGGAAGGTGGGGGGGCGGTGGGGGAAGAGTTAATATTTTCAGTGCAGGAGGTGGAGGGACGGGGTCAAATAAACGGAATGGGTGTAAGGGTGACCTTTAAACTTTGTGGAGTCGGCGGGGGGAGGATTAGATTTAAAAGGTAAGTGTTTTGGGGGGTGGAAGGGCAAATACTGAATGTAATTGTTATTGGGCGGGTGGAAGAGGGGCATTAGAAATTTATTTGATAAATTTTGGGGGTATATTTTTTAAATTTAAATATGTCGGTAAGCTGGCTGCTACTTTAAAAATGGCACCAGTGCCTGTGCTAAGGCAGCTGATGCCATTGCCGAGGATGGACAGCCCACCCCTTTCCACATGATTGGGGGAGGGAAGGCCACCCTGGCTATTTAAATGAGGCGCCATGCGGGAGATCATGGCGGCTCTTTGCCGTGCGGCCTGCACATGCGGGCCACCATTTTTTATGCTTGTCGCCGAAATCAGCAGCCGGCTCTTAAAGTCCAGCCATCTTTTCTTTCTTTACCTGTGCCATTACCACCCCCTTTGGCTTTGCCCCACCAACTCTTATGTCATTTAATGTCTCCCGTCTTCTACCCTATCACAGACGTTCCTTTTTGTTCTTTTTCCATCCTCCCCCATTTGACCTACTTAAAACCAATTACATTTCTAACTTTTCCCAGTTCTGATAAAGGGTATTTGATCTGTAATGTTAACTTTGTTTTTCCTCTCCACAGATGCTGCCAGACCTGCTGAGATTTTCCAGAATTTTCTGTTTTTATTTCATACCAACCTCTATTTTTTTATTTAGAGATACAGCACTGAAACAGGCCCTTTGGCCCACCAAGTCTGTGCCGACCATCAACCACCCATTTATACTAATCCTACATTAATCCCATATTCCTACCACATCCCACCTTCCTTCAATTTCCCTACCACCTATCTATACTAGGGGCAATTTATAATGGCCAATTTACCTATCAACCTGCAAGTCTTTGGCTGTGGGAGGAAACCAGAGCACCCGGCGAAAACCCACACGGTCACTGGGAGAACTTGCAAACTCTGCACAGGCAGTACCCAGAATGAACCCGGGTCACTGGAGCTGTGAGGCTGCGGTGCTAACCACTGCGCCACTGTGCATAAATAGATAGGCATAAATTCGTACATCTCTTACACTGGCATCTCACATCCACACGAGCTCAGTTCCAGTGTACCCTAGGTCTCCAATTTTGATCTCCCTCTATGTTGCAAATACAATCTACACCAACAAAATCACTGCAATGGAGAGTAAAATCGGGTACAGTGTAAAATGGCATGAGAATTCGGTTAAAATTAGCCACATAGAATCAGCTTCTACATATGTATTGATAATATCCAGTCTCTCTCCTCCACCATCACCAAATGAAGAGCTGTTGCTGTTCTGTCTCACTGTCCATCCTCCATCAAGTCCTGGATAAGACAAAGTTTCTACTGGGCAATGTTGAAAATACTGTTCAGCTCTTGCCAACACCTTTGTACCTCTGGCACCAATTCCATCCGTCTTCTTTGCTGCATCTTCAAGCATTCCATTTGATACCGATCTGAATTTTAAACAATACAGTCAACCCATCAGCAAGATTGCCTCTTTTACCTCTTGAACATTTTCGCTACCATGGCTCTGTCACTTTGAAGATCAACTCATCAGTCACTCCATCTCCACCCTTTAAATTCTTACCAATTCAGACTCTATATTTGATGGCCTCCTCCACACCCCATCACCTTGTCTTTATAAAGCTCCATGGAGTCTCTGTGCCCAACAACTCAATTTTGAGATCTCTCTGGCCTTGCTCCACTCTATCCGGGAAATTTTCGCCAGTTCAACATTCAGGAAATTTTCACCAGTCCAACCTCCCAGCACGCACATTCTAACTCCGAATTATTGCTTATTCTCAACTCCATTAGTTCCACCAGAGGCTAATTATTAATCACCATGCTCCTTCCCTTTGGAATTCTCTTCCAGGACCATTTTTCTTTGGCATAATTTCCCATATTTTCAAAAATCTCCTCAAATAACAACATTTTCAATCATGCCATTGGTCTACCCTAAATAACCCTTAACTTCTTGCTTGGTGCCCATCTCTCCCACTTGTAAAGTATGATGTCCACCTACATGAAGACCCCAAAATGGATGTAAATTGTTGTTGAGGAACCCCTTAAAACTAAAACTGAAGATATATTTTAGTAAGTGTGAGATCATAAATTAGGGTAAAAGAAACACACAGAAAGAATAAATTAAAACAAGGAACATGCCTCTGAATGAAAGATACTGCATTGATATATGCGCTGCTTCTCAGTATCAACTAAATGTTTACTTCACAGTGACTAGGTGTTGTGCAACCCAACTTATGGAAAGTAAGCATGGAGGTGCAATTTGTCAATACCACTGAGTTTTTGATGTTTGTAGTGCTGAGGATAAGCACTTGGCAAAGCCCAGATTCCCCTTTAGAGGGCAGAGAAATTAGAGTGAGAATCATCACTGAAAGATTTTCATATAGAAAGAAACCTGCTTAAATCTACCACCTTTGACGATCTCAGGGTGCCCCAATTAAGTATTTTTGAAGTGCAGCCACTGTTGTAATGTAGGAAACATGCACAGCAAGCTCCCACAAACCACAATGAGATAATAACCAAGTTTTTTTTTGTGATGTTGAGTAAGAGATAAATATTGACAACACCAGGAAAAACTCCCTGTAGACATTCCAACATAGTCACCCAAACAATCTTTTACATCCACCTGAGTGGACAGACAGGGTCTCAGTTTAGAACCACATCAGAAAGACAGCACTTCCAACTGAGATAGCGCTGCACTATGTTGCTCTGGAGAAGGATGGAGTGGGTCATTTGCAGAGAACACAAGAGCAATGAAGAAGTTCTCAAGATGGTGGAGGAGGATAGATCATTCGTGAATATCATCAAGAAAAGGCAACAAGGTTGGATTGGCCATATTCTAAGGCATGAGAACTTGTTGAAGGAGGTAACTAAAGGAAGATTAGAGGGATGAAGACCAAGTGGGAGAAAGAGAATGATGATGTTAGACAACTTGAACTTGAAAATGGGAGGCTCCTATGAGCAATTGAAGAGGAAAGCACAAGACCATGAGGCATGGAGAAATGAGCAGAGGACCTGTCCTTACGCAGATCACTATACCAACCTAGGAGTGGCACTTGAACCCACAACCTTCTGACTCAGAGATGAGCGTGCCACCACTGAGCCATGGCGGATGGTAGGGGATGCCTCAGAGTGCCATCTTTTTGGCCATAATGTCTAACCCTGCCTGGGTTAAAATATATCACAAGAAATTTAAATAACAATTATACATATGCTTTTGATTAAAGATATAGGAGGAGTAGGCCATTCAGCCCATAAATGTGAAAAAAACATGTTGTAAATGCAACATATGAAGGAATGTGGCTGATAAGCTATTCAGTTTATTCCATTATTACCTCATTTATCTATCCATCAGTTCACCATGGGATTGCCAACAGTTCTTGGATGTGTCATCCATCATATATCCTTCCATCTCCAACCATCCCACCCCACCCCACATACACTTGCCATTGGCCACCCCTACATGTCCATATCATGGTGCCCCACCTTCCCATGGCGGATTGGCAAGCGGACAGATCTTTCGTTATCCGATTGGATAATTCTTGGCCATCATCCAAACAGCCCGCTCTTACCCTTGGCTAATAACTTAATAACTATCTTTGATGCCTTTATGTTTCTCCCAGGTTGCTCGCCATAAATCCCTAATGTCTGAAAAACTCTGGGGCAATCCTGGAGGGTTGACACGTTGCGTTCATGTGGCCTGGACTTTGAACTATTTGGCATTTTAACTCTAACTTCGCTCCCTGTTGTGACGTTCCCGTGAAATCCATTTGCCCTACCACTTTTCCTCAAAATGTCATTAAAATGAAGGAAAATACAATCACTGAATTGTTACAGTGCAGAAGGAGGCCATTTAGCCCACCATGTCCGTACTGGCTCTCTGAAAGAGCAATTCCCTCAGTTCCATTCCCCTGCCTTCTCCCTGTAACCCTGCACATTCTTCCTTTTCATATAACTGTCTAATTCCCTTTTGAATGCTTCAATTGAACCTGCCTCCACCATGTTCTCAGGCAGCGCATTCCAGACCTTAACCACTCGCTGTGTGAAAAAGTTTTTCCTCATGTCACCTTTGCTTCTCTTACCAAATATTTTAAATCTGTGCCCCCTCGTTCTCCATCCTTTCACAAATGGGAAGTTTCTCTGTATCTACTCTCGCCAGACCCCTCATGATTTTGAATACCTCTTATCAAATCACCTCTCAGCTTTCTCTTCTCCAAGGAAAACAGTCCTAACTTCTCCAATCTATCTTCATAACTGAAATTCCTCATCCCTGGAACCATTCTCGTGAATCTTTTCTGTACTCTTTCCAATTAAACTGTAGCTACCCGACCCGAACCCGACCAGACCAGACGACATGTGTCGGGTTGGGGTCAGGTCGGGCCTCTCTTCCGGGTCCAGCATTCTGGTTGGCCTTGGGTAGGGCTGGACGTGGACACAGTGCTACCTTGCTCCGGGAAGTAATCTTCAAATGAACATTCAGGACTTCAAGGCGGGAAACGTGCAGTCTGGGCTCCGCACTCTGCAGTAAAGCCTGGCTACCCGACCAAATCCGACTACGTGTTGGGTTCTGGTCGGGTCGGGCACTTAAAAAAAATAAAGGACTCGGGCCCGGGTAACGTTCGGGTTGGCAGTTGTCAGGTGGGGTTTTAATTTTATACCCGAGCCAGGCATTATTTCCAATGCCCTCACGTCTTTCCTAAAGTGCAGCGTCCAGAACTTGAAGCAATACTCCAGCTGAGGCTGAACTTTAGAAGTTTTATCTGTTTAAAGTCTTTTTTTTTGTATTTCAATTGTTCTGCAATCTGTCAGTGTTTCCCCCCCCCCCCCCCCCAATAATTCGTGGTGATATATGTAGTATGTGCCCTTGTTAAGCAAGGAAAGGAGCCTAGAATGTGGAATAGGTGCCCTGACCTCATGCCAAGGTGTTTTGGAGAGACTGAGGCGGAGACTGGGCGTGTAGCAGCTGCTGAAATGGGGGTGATTGACAGCCCGGTGTGCGCTCCTCAGTTTCTCCAGCGGCACTCGTCACTTTCAGCGCTGGGTTGCAAAGTTACAGGATCCGGGTGCAGCATCGATCAAATCAGATTGTCAGTCAATGGCTACAGCGAGTTCGGCATCTGCCGGCACAAGGGCCGTGGCCAAAGCCGGACAGTTCCTCTCCTCGAAACATGTCCTGGGAGCCTCCTCCTGCGCCCCGGTCCCGGGGCTCCGCCAGCTGAGCACCGTGAAAGCCAGCGGGCACAACAATTCGCGAAACAGTGCGACACAGGAGGCGGATCGCTCGGTGCCGCTGGTCAATCACCACCGGGCCACCCGCTCCCTTGTCTACAGGGACGTGAAATTATTCCTGAACGAGATCGGCGCCGATCCCAGGGAAGCCCGCTACTGGTTAACCCAGTTTCAAAACGCTAGCACCGGCAGTAGCAGCAACAACAAACTCTTCGCAATGGTGGAGGTAAGTGCAACAGCAACAAGGCACAGTAACAACTTTGGCGGAAACTTGTAAATCATCTCTGTGCCTCAAATAAACTTATCGGCTTGTTTTTTGTTTACTTAAAGATTTGGTGTTCAATTTACAAAATACAATTGGAAAGTTGTGAAACTCTCCTCCCACTCGTGATTTTGCCTGTTTTTTAAATAAAAAACATGGGCCTGTAGTTTGTGTGTATCAAACCCAAATTATTTTTAATCGTTCTCATGCGGTCAAAATACAGTGTTGTCACCTTTACACTTTCACATGATTTTCAAACCAGGCAAAACAATGGTGTCCGCTGGTATGGCTTTGTATTTAAGATTGCTCAAAGCACAAAGAGCTATTAAGCAATTGATTTATTAGTGGCCGTTGATTCCTCTCATCCTCTGCTGGACGGACTTTAAACCCACTTGAATAATGCACACTGTCTTGGCTTTTTATGTTCATAAAATGAAGGTAGTCATAACCTTTGTTAATATAGGAATAACCAAAATGTTCCATCCATATGGTGAAATTCCCAATATGTGCATTTATTTCGCAATGGAAAACTGTAAGAGGCACCTGAATTCCCAATATGTGCTCTCGCCAGGTGAGGCTCTAGCCTGAACTCAAAATTACTCCTACAAATACTCCTACACTCCCTTCAGTTGATGTGAGGTGCCACCACACTCACTTATCCTACCATATAATAAGAGGATGATATACTGCAGTTACAAGGGAATTGAGAGATGAGGAAAGGTTAACGTGACATTGTAAAAGTGAGATTGAAGTTTGACAATTTATCATTTCAAGATCAAGACGATTTTCTCTCTTGGATCTTGCTCTAGAAGGTGTTGTTCTAGATAACTTGTGACTTTCTGCACCTTCTTTTCATTCTTGCTCATAATCATATACAATGTTCATTGTTTCTCTACCACTTTGGGGCCAGAGACAGATGACATCTCCTGTGATACAATCGTGATTTCGCAAACATGGACACTGCACCATGTGATGTGACAAGAAAGGAATACATTGACCAATACATATTGAATTTTGGGATTCTGCAAAGGATTCATAAAGCAGATACCATCTAAACTTTTCAGCATTAAATTAGTTTTGCTAAACATTACCATGTTTGATTGAGGACAATAAACTCTTCAATTGCACAGACAAGATGTTCTTAGAAGTCATACACTGAATATCATGTGGAAAGGTATGCTAATTTTAACTAGTTCATAATCTGTGCTGCAGTAATTCATGGATTTGCATTGAGTGTAGACAAAAATTCCAAACTCTTCAACTGCAAGAAAGCGTTTCATCAAATCCAGTAGATCTTTGGAAAAAAAAAAGAGCATTACTATGTCCAATGAAGCTCAATCATAAAAATAAAGGATCAAGCCAAAACTGTAGTAATGATAATGTTGAACTAACAGGTTGGTGTGCCAAAAGTCTCGTCAACTGATCCTTTGCTTGTTCCAGACTGATCTGTGTGTTAAATAACAGCAGAGTGCTAAAGTTGGATCAGCTTCAATCATTGGATGCGGATACACTTAAAATATGATCGTAGTGTAGTGTTTACAGCTGAATCAGAGGAAGTGTGCCAAAACTGATAAACAGAAGCCTATTTAGTCAGGAAGCAGTTTGAGTGTGTAAATGAGTGTTGCACTGACTGGATATATGCTTGCCTCCATTCTGAAAGCTTAGCAAGATCAAATTGGAAAACATTAGAGTAAATAGTGTTCAAAGGAACCTAACTAATTGATCACAAAAGACTACTGGATTTAAAAGATATACAGAATAGAACTGCACAGGCCTGGAATGCTGTTAGAAACTGAATTACATGCTGGAATTCAGCAAAGGAAGACAACATGTTGATAAACTAGTGAAGTATATTCCTCCTTGTTATTCATGCAAACCATAGTTGCCTATTCTTTTGATGCTGATTGAAGGTGGTGCATGAGAAAACTTATGTATGTAATGGTAATTTTTTATACTAATCCTACATTAACCCCATATTCGCTACCACATCCCCACCATTCTCCTACCACCTACCTACACTAGGGGCAATTTACAATGGCCAATTTACCTATCAACCTGCAAGTCTTTGGCTGTGGGAGGAAACCGGAGCACCCGGCGGAAACCCACGCAGACACAGGGAGAACTTGCAAACTCCACACAGGCAGCACCCAGAACTGAACCCGGGTCGCTGGAGCTGTGAAACTGCGGTGCTAACCACTGCGCCGCTATGTAGCCATAGGCTTAATCTACAGAGAAATCTGGACAGTAGCATCCAATGACAGCAGAAGCAATGACCAGGCATTTTTCTCACAGATGGAAGACAGCTACCCAAGCACATGTTCAAAAAGTACAGTTGTGGATCCAGAATGGGTGCAGTAACAACAAGAAGCTGTTGAGGATACTGGTTTGACACTTGACAAAGCATTGCAAGATATGCAAAGTCAAAAAAGATGGAGGGAAGATTGGCCAGTATATTTGGAGTTTAGGTCATGACATGAAGAAAAAGAAACAATTGCCAACTGTTTGTAGTAAATCTTCATATAGATTCCTAAAACACACAAAACTAAATCAAAAATGGTGCCATGCTAGAAATATCACTCTTGGAATGAGTTTGAAAATTGTTGTATTTTGATAAATTTATGTTTTAACATGAATGCTGACAGAAGGGGTATTAGAAGCAAGAACATTAGGGCTATTAAAATACAGCTGGATGCTAAATTGACGGGTTAAGGTATTAGAAAGATGAACTTTGATGGACCAAAGAACCTTTTTCCATTCCTGATTTTTTTTTCTTGTGTTTTATAACACTGGAAGTTTCACCTCCAGTTTCAGGGAGGGCTTTGTGACTCTTCTGGCATAATACACTGCAGAATTTTTTTTTGTAATGCAACCACTCTTGTGCTTCTATTGATTTAAAAGAAGCATGAGAGAGCAGGAAAAAGTGCATCCCTTCAAAGAATAACATTACATTATGACTCTCCCACAGTTTTCAGTGGGTGGGAAAAGTGTCAAAATGATAGAATGTGTGCTGTAAATCTTTGCAACGAAGAGTTCTGTGGCTCAATTGGTTTTAAAATTCAGTTGAACTAAAATAGCAAGGAAATTTTCTTTTTAGATGACGGAGATGGATTTGTGAGGGCGTGAGCAGGTTACAGAAGGACACTTTGAACCTGACCCAGAATTCATATGACCCATGGTTTAAAAAAAAACTTACCAACGGGCAGTGGGAAGTAGAGGCTAAATATGTCATATGTTAATAATCTGAAAATAGAAGCATTACAGCCACCACCATGAACTGATTTATGGTATTGGCTAACCTATATTTACATCTGTTAGGTGGATGAAGAGATCTTTTGCTCGAAAGAGATGGTATCCAGTCTAGCATTCGGCCTGGCATTCCTGCAACGTATGGACATGAAACCTATGGTTGTGATGGGATTATCGTGCCAGCATGCTGAAGACAGATCAAATTCATTCACTGAAACCAAATCCTTATTACTCAGGAATTGCAGGATACTAACTGATGCACTGCACAGAAATTCAGCTGTCACTATGCCATTTTTTAATGGAGGATCCTTACTGCAAGCAGAGGAGTCTTCATCTCACAACAGGTACAGCTATTTTTAAGTATGACAGGCAAAGTTGTTAAATCTAAAATATCAGTGATTTGTAGGACAGGGAATCAAGAAACAAGTTGAATGCCAATGGCATACAGTAAAGACAAAATAATCAAATCATTTTTAAAGTATAAAGTAAAGACCATATGAGCATATGGTCTTGCTTCACTGTATATTGCATAGCATATAACACTAACTGGAGAAATGATAAACTTTGAGATAGAGATTTAATTTTTCCAGTTCTAATATTAGTTATGCTGGAAAAGGAGAGGAGAAACACTAAAAGGTGGACTGATTTTCCCTCCTCCTCCCCCCACCCCCCACCCATGAGGAAGGAATCACTGGCCCTAGCACAGAACTACTATCATACCTATCCATGTGTATGACTGAGCACCTCTCAAATGATTAGTAGTGGTAAGCAGCGATAGGTACTGAACTGTTACAACTAAGTTCCAAAATGTTGAGGGCGAAATTTCTCTTAAGCAGGAACATCCCTACTTTTTTCTGTGAACGAACAATTTAGCAACAGAATTGTAGCTCAGAAATTTCGGCTTCAAATCATGCAATTTAACTGATTTTGTTAGCAGGTCATTCAAAATGGAGAAGAATGGGTATTCTCCCTTTTTCATTAAAAAGAGAATTTAGTCCCCATTATCACATAACGCCTCAACCTTGGGAATGGAGCAGAAATGGCTCCTTTATTCAGCAGTGTAGCGGTCCAAAAATTAATTTATTGATTCAATTTTCAACCTATATAAGCTCAAGAATGAATTTAGAAAAATACAGGGCTGTATGTCCATAAAGATTTCATTCACATTCAATAGATGAAATATTTAGCCTGAAAGGTCCATTGAAGGACCTCATCGTGTATTTCTTTAATGTTCTTACTTAAAATTTAGAAAAAGGAGTAGGCCATTCAGTGCCTCGATCCTGTTCCACCATTCAATTTGATCATAGCTGATCTGCACCCTAATTCCATTTACCTAACTTGGTTTCATATCCCTTAATACACTTGCCCAACAAAAATCTATCAGTCTCCATTTTGAAATTTTCATTTGACCTAGCTTCAACAGCTTTTTGGAGGAGCGAATTAGAAATTTCCACCACCTTTTATGTGAAGAAGCGCTTCCGGACATCATTGCTGAATGGTCTATCTCTAATTTAAATTTATGCCCCTTGTTCTGAACTCCATCATCAAAGGAAATAGTTTACATCTATCTACTCCTATTTCTTATGTTCTTACAATATGTTCTTTGGCTGCCAAATTATACACCAAGGACTGCAGTGGCAATTGCATTGACTCTGCTTTCTATTGTGTAGTTTTGGGAGCGTAGTTACAGTGGAGGAAGATCTGTTAAATTGGAGCCTGGAGTCAGGTCACATTCCTATCGTTTGCTCTGTGGGAGAGACCTCCGATGGACAATTGGTGCTTTTAAATTCCTTGTCTGTCACAGCGACAATTGCCAAGTTAATGCAACCCCTGAAAGTGATGTTTCTGAACAATTCAGGAGGTATTCTGGACAGTGACAAAAAGGTGAGTAAAATAATTTTTCTTTGCTCAATCCATAAACATGTCAGGAGCTCCTATAAAGGACAGTTAATTAGGTTGACATTGTACACTCTAGAGTGTGTAAACTTATCAGTTGGTTCTAAGGAGTACTGTTGATTTTTTTTTCTTTTAAAGAATTCAGAAAATGGTATGGATTTGATTGAGCGCTATATCTCTTTTACCCTTTGGCCTTATCCGACCTCTGAGTCCACCCATGTCAGTCTACCTGATGTCAGCTTGAACCTTCTACACCCTCTCTTTACCGGTTCTCTAAATTGGTAATCCTTCTATCACCCCTAAGTTGCTGCAGAGATTCTTTTGAGTCCTTGCTGCCCTCCTAGCTGTAATGTTCCTCCCACAGTCAGGTGCTCAGTGAAGCAGTGGACAAGTATATTTCCAGACCTTGAGATGGCATGCTGTATATCTCTCCCTCCCCCACCCCACTCCCAACATTGGGACATCTTACTTGGGGGAGCAAGAGTCAATACTACTGGTAGGAAGGGAAGGACAGATAAAAAGCACAAGTGAAGGTAATGGGTGTTGGAGGGAATTTTCTGGTATGTGGAATACAGCCACACATCATGTGGGTAGGAGACTTAAACCAAATAGTGAGTATCTGTTGGAGCAGGATTTAGCTTTTAAATACCAGAAACTGCCCTTGAAAGTCGCTATGTTTTTTATTACATACATGAACCAAACATTAAAGAGAGGTAACATTCATCCCTGACATATATTGCATAATATGAATAATTGTATCACGGATACTTGGGTCTTTTGTTCACTAAATGCTTCCCAGCTTTTGCACGAGTGTTCGAAGATAATAAATGAATGTTTCAGCATGATTTATGCTGTATTAGAGGAAATGGGGCCAATTTTAAAGTGTTTAGTTAAGGGGACTGAATGCATAGTGGATCAGAATGTGACCCTTTCAACTCTAGGACTGGCTTTCAATCAGATTTTCACTAGGTTTGCAATTTCAGATAATAATCTGAGACTATAATAACTTGATATTTGTCTGTAATCGGATTCATTGTAACATTGCATTCTACCATTAAGAACAGAAATTCCTAACAATTCCTCACCCCCGAATTGTAGAAGAGCAGGCCTGTGGATTTCTATCTCTGATGTGGCTCTGTTTTCATTAATGCAGAAGGAAAGCGTGAGTAGAGTACTTTCAATCTTGAGTACTCCTTCAAATGAGCATTTAAGACATGAATGCTTAAAACTTTGTCTAAATTTCCTTTCACCATTATTTTGGAAGAATTAGCCCATTTATTTTAAATTGAAACCGGAATGGGAATATGCAATAAATGCATTAAATTTTTACATGCTAGCATCTACTAGTCATATGAGCTTGTAATATTAAAAACTGTTTCTTCTTGTAAGATTATCTTGTCTTTTGGTGTATTTTGCAGCCATGTATTTGGAGGTCTTTCTGCAATTGATCGACACAAGAGTTTAACAATAGTTAAAGAACCCAGTCACCAGCGTAAAGCACGGAATAAAGAAAACTCTCCATAGCTTTGATCAGAGTTTCCTCATACAGAATTCAAAGTTTGGCAAACGAACTGATATATAGAAATACATAGAAGGTACAACACGGAAACAAGCCTTTTAGCCCAAACAGGCAATGTTTGCATTTACCTTCCATGTAAGCAGTTAGTTCTAACCCCAGTTGCCCAACTTGTTCCCAAACCCCTTCAACCCTTACCTTTTGCATTCACCTATCTAGTTTAATCTTGTGTGTTGACATAGTTTCTGGCTCAACCACAACCCAGGAAATGAATTCCACATCCTCACAACTTTCTGTGTAAAGAAGTTTCTCCTGTTCTCTGTTCTAAATCTCTTGCATTTAATGTTGCATCCATGACCCCTCATAACTGACCCCTCAACTACAGGAAGCAATCTACTTCGCTCTACCCTGTCCCATCATTTCATAATTTTAAACACTTATATCTTATTGGCCCATACTCTTGTATTGTTCCAACAAAAAAAGACTCAGTATTTCAAGTCTTTCTGCATCTTTGTATTTCCAGGTAGCATCCTCGTGAATGAGTTGTACCTTCTCTAAAGTCTTAAATATCCTGCCTAAAGTGTGGAGTCCAATACTGCACACAGTTCACTAACTGAGGTCTTATTCAGGTTTTCTAAAAGCTCATCATTGTCTTAGTTTTTATTTTCTATACCTCTATTTTATTTTTATAGCCATATCAATCTGAGGTGCTGCTTTTACTGTCTTGTGAACCTGTAACTGCAAATCACTCTGCTCTTCCACGACACTGACCCTACTTCCATTGATATTAATATATCACCTCATACTTACTGACAATTAATTCCATCTGTCACGTTTTAATCCATTTCACCATCTTATCAATATCCCTTTGCTGCTTCCTTTGGTCTTCTCAAGAACTATGCTTCCTATTTTGGTATCGTCTGTAAATTTCAACACCGCTCTCTGTAGGCCTCTGTCCAAATCATGGATGCACACAATAAATAGAAATGACTCCAGAATTAAAACCCCTGAGGCACCAGTACCCAACCACAACCACTCTGAAATACTCCTGCTGACACCTACTCCCTGTTTTCTGCCATCTAACCAATTTTTAATCCAGTTTTCCATGCTCCATCGAATTCCATATCCTTTAATATATTCCAGTAATGTCTACAACAGTATCAGTGAAGCAACCAGGTCAAACTAAGCAGTCTATAGCCTATAGCAGCACAAAGCTGCCTGTGTGCACAAAGGAGTTGTGATAGTGCTGAACATTACTGAAATAGGCATTTGTGGAACTACTGATTAGATGAGGGTCTAGTATTATTGAAAGTACTCCCTAATGCTTTCCTTCTACTTTTATTAACAGTGCTGCATGGATTTCTTTTGTTTATAGATTTGGATAGCACACTTCAGGAACCTGCGTATTAATCAGACCAGATGAAAGCCTTCTCTCTCTGGCTGTAAAAATCTCACATGCAATGAGATTAGGCAGCCTCATCCCAATTTCTGGTTAAGATGTGCCCACAACACAAAGTACCCATTGTTTGGCACTGAATTTGCAAAGTCAGTCAGAGATATAAAAATGGCTGGTGTGGGAAATGGAGTTGGAATTATAGTACATTGTTCAGGAAGAGTAAAGGGAGCTTTACTCTGCATCTGCTACACAATGCCTGACCTGGGAATGCTTAATGCTGACATCAGGTGCAGCAAGTAGGAAGGTGATGTATTATCCAATTTCATCAGTACCAATATCCCTCATTTTGACAACCACAAAAATTCACCAAAAGCATAAATTTAATCATTTATTTCCTGGTTTTAGTGTGATCAGTATCTTATTTCATTCCGCATCCAGCTCATCATGTGCCACTCAGAGTAAGTCCGGGTCACTAACCAGGAGAATGGCAATTGCCATCCCTTCCAGCATCATTTGTAAAAGGTGCCTCACCTGGCATTGCCAGTTTCAGAGACTCTTCTGCAGCTGGTCTGCATTAGACAAGAAGACCTCATTGTAATTGTTTTTCAGTTTCGTCGTTGTCAAAGCGCTGCTTCAAGTGCCAATGGGCGTTTTCAGCGTCGAATCTCTCTTGGTACCAGCTGTGTGGAGAGCCTTCAGGTAGGTTGGTGGAGTCAATTTTGGCACTGGCCCATTAAGAAGATGGTTGGACATGTACCCCACTTCTTCCCTGGTGAACGTGCCTCTACTGTCAACAATAGAGATAGGCAGAAGTGAACTTTCCCGTTTCTGGAAGACCGAGTCCAATTATTTTTACATGTGCTCTGGTTTTGAGCCCTCCTCAGCAATCAGCCATTCCCAAACATTTTTTTGATCAGGCCAATGTTTTGACAACACAGATCCCTCAAGTCTTTTACGTTTTTACTTATTTTTGTATTTTTTTCCCAAATCCACGAGATCCGCAGAGGCAGTACATTGGAGCATCAAATCTCAGTTGTACATAAGGTGAGGCACCAAATCAAAGTCAGAATGGTCTCCCTGCCAAGATTGAGGGAAAATTCGAAGGAAAGCAGTCAAAACGATTTGGAGATGTCTGACTAGATTGCCTGCTTTCTTTCCCACATTTGCATGGAAAGAAAATTTACCCTCGTACTAAACAAATTAAATCCACACATCAAAATCAGTTCAATTCAATGATTTTAAAATACTTTAATGGTGTTGGAATTGGAGCATAAATTGATTATATAGAATGGAAGATGATTGACAACAAGTACCAAAGCAGCTGTTTATTTGCTTATTTACTAATTTTAATTTATTATTTTCCCTTTTTATCCTCTTATCTGCCTGAACCCTGCACTCTACCCTGCTGGGAAGAGCCTCTCTCAGGATTATAAGCAGTTGCTAGATGGTGCATGAGAGCAGCCTCAGGAAAGTATTTCTGATTTTCCCTTTCCTCGTCTGGGGACATGCCTGAGCTTTGTTCACCAACAGCAACAATTTGAGATCAGGAACTTGCTGTGTGAGGACCTCTGGCAGTTCTCTTGCTGTCCTAGATGAGATCTTGAAAAAAGGAGACCCTGAAAGGAGTCTTGATTTCAACACAATGAGGGTCTAAGGAGAGGGTAAAGCTTGTAACACTCCAGATGTGGAGCTCAGGGAACAATAGGGGAGTAATGGCATGAATGATTATGATAAAGAAAGAGCCAAAAAGTTTGAGGTGAACAAAGTGTCATTATTGCATCTCACAAAGGCAGTGGTTTAATCCAGAGTCTAGGTAACACCTTAAAGAATAAAGTTCCTGTTTTGTTATTCAAAACTCTGCTGTTTAATACTTAACTGCAACTAATAGTGTCTAAATTCCACTGTAATTTACTCAATCAGTTTCCTGTGTCTAGGAGTAACTTTAAGTGGCTTCGTTGAATTATTAGTCTTCCCCTCCAGAAAATAGGATGCGCTGTATTTATAAATACAGGGAAATTACTTTGTGAGCTAATTAAGAGACGAACTATCACATAATACAACTTTGTAGTGTTGTAGTTCATTCAAAAAGCACTATAAGATATTTTACTTCTCTGATTGATAGAGAAGAGGAGATGGGCATAATTGACATAAGAACCTGATGAGTGAAAGGATTTTCTTTTTGTTTTATCTCCCACGTTACTAAGGCAGAATTTGATTGCACTCAGTACTTACTGTGCAGTGAATCTGTGGTAATCATGCTTGGATTGTAATTCTCAAACTAACATTTCAATTACTTCAGAAGGATCGGAGATCAAGATCCAAATATTTGAACTAAACAACTATCGTAAAATCCAAGGCAATATATCTAAATCACGCTGATCACTGTTTAAAAGATGGACCAGGTATAGATGTCCCGTACAGACTAGTGCAGTGGTGGGTGTCATTTCATTGTTGCTCCAATGCGCTGCAATAAGGGGTGGGTTTTGGGGCGGTAATTCCCTACACTGAGCTCAATCAGCCGTGGTGTTGAAGAAAAGTTGATGAATGGAGCTGAGCATTTCCTGCATGAGGGAAGGAGAGAAAGTCACATAGAAAGTTGTCTTAAATAATTCTTTCACATCATCTCCTGCTTGGCATCAGCAGCCTGGCCACAGGTTACCTGCCTGCCCCCTCAGCAGGGTAGTGATGTATGGGGACTTAAAATAATACAGGGGTTGCAGCCCACTAATAAGTTTTAAAAGTTTCTCATAATGTCTTTTACCTATTTCAGACTATCTGCTACCCCTCTTTTTTTTTTAAAAACAGGTGGTCTCAGTGCATTCTTCCCCAACTGAATGAGTGCCATGACTCCCCCACCCCCTACCCAAGCTGCCAGGGTACGAGGCAGATAACAGTCACTTAGGTTTATTCACCTATTTTAAAAGAAAAAGTTGCTGCCACCTCAACATTACAAATAGATTTGTAACAAGCTACAACCTTTAATGTATTTGATCATTGATTTCTAACATTACATAATAGTTGGTTGAGTGTAACTATTCAGTTAGTTTTTTTAAAAAATGTAAGTAATCATTTACTAGAGGATACTGGATGGTAACCGAAAGGAACGGATGTTTGTTACACAAGTGAGTTTTGTGGGGCCTGGCTAAATTGAAATAAACCCGATGGCCAGGGTCTTCTACTTGTGATCTTGCCAGCCAGTGATTTCCCTCCATACATTTTAATAGACTGGAAATGTGTGGCTGAAACCCAGCCCATTGCTCTATTGCCAACAAGTACTCTTAACATGTACCTTTTAAATGGTCTCTTAAAGTCCTTTAGTTTTTTTGTGTGTTTATTTGTGTGGCTTCATTTTAGCATTCTTTTGCGTGGTTTAAGTTGATGGATGTATGATCTGCACCATGTGAGATACAAGCTGGTTACTGCTTATTGCGGTAGTCAGGTAGGACATATAGAATGTGACAGTTGTTTTTGTCGAGATCAAGCCCCTATTACAAGCAAATGGAGTGGATGTAATGGCTGTGCGCTTGGCTGAGGGAGCACTATGCATGTAATGTGCATGGTTGAGATCGCATTGTGGAAGTGTTGGATTTTTGAGCAGACAGAATGGAGTGTTTGTTATATAATGTAGAGTTCATTGCTCAATGATCTGCTGCCTTGTCATACAAAATACCAATAATGTGATATCTTTGACTTTGTAGTCACATATCAATCCACTTTATTACCATTTCACATACATCCTACCACTTGCACATTGGTCAACCAACTGTTGTGCACCATTATTAAAGTTTACTTTAAACTATATATTTTATGATATAAAGAAAAGAAAAATCAGTCGTGTAAGTTTATAGTACTAGCTTTTCCCCGTATATTCCCACAAATTAAAATGAGCATCTGATTCTGGAAAATTTTACCTAATGCATAAAAAAGACACTCCTTATACATATAAAATGTCTTGATAAACAGTGGTGACAATTGGACAGAAATAGTTGAACTTCTCATAAAAATACATTTACAAAAATTTGTAATGGGATGTACAATATGTAGGGAGCTTCACAATTCAATGTGGTCTGTAGAATCAAATTGGTACAGTGAAAACAGAAAAACATTGAAAGGTGTCATTGGACCATTCTGTGTGTAACTTTCAAAACTGTGGATTTCTCCATACCGCTTTGAAGTTTATTATGCAGTGGTTCACTAGGGCACAATCTATCCAATAAAAAGGGGCATAGAATACATCTCCAAAACAGGAATGTTCTATATTGACGTTTTCAATGGTGATTCTACTCGATCGAGAGTTCCTGCCTCGGATGATCTATACAAATCTTACACCTGTTGAGGAAGCATATCCTGTAAACTTCAAACTGACATATGAATTGTGAAGTCCACTATGAACCATTTTAAAGTTCCGAGGTTTCCGAGCGCCCCAGCAGAATGCCTGCAAAACTGTTCTTTTTAATGCATGCCTGTGAAACAAATACAGGACAAGCTATCTCCAAACTGTTTCCCTTTCAGGTAAACGTTGCATAAAGGAAACCTATCCCAATTTTGGGCTTTAGTATTGAGGTTTCAGTAGTTGCATACACTAAATATTTCAAAATGGTTTCTGCCCAACCAAATGATCTGTTTTGGACATTCCTGCTACTTGTTTGTTATGTTTCGAAAGGATAAGTTTCAAAAGTGCCCTTGGTTATTGCTGAATCCCATGAAACAATCATTTTCATATTTTAACTTTAATACTCAGTCCCTTTGCATCAACTTTACAGTTCCAAGTCTCTACAGTGAAGACAGGAAGAAACTATTTAGTATGCGAGGACATACCACACTAAACTTTCAATCTTAATGAATGAGATGTGCAAAAGCTGTGCTGCCTGTAAAATAGATCTTTCATTTTTCCCTCTCCTGAAATACCTCACCTACTGTCCAGTCTCTTTATGGTAGTATATAGTTATTCCTGAAAAAAAATCAAGAGGGATGATTCCAAAGATATTGTGCTCCTCGCGTTTTAAAATTTACCAAAGTGATTTGGTACATATGGCATTGTTTTTAATAAGGGGAAATATCAGGTTCCAAAGACTCAAATTGACAATCGCATTGTAAAGTATGGACATTTCACAGATAAAATAAAGGTACGCACTGCAGAATAACTTTCCCTGATTTGTTCAAAACATATTGAAGAATTCATTTGCTGTTCTCAAGCCAAGCTCTGCGTGAATTAAGACCTATGTATATACTATGTAATATTCATGTCTATGGTTCTCCATTATAGTAACTTCCAAGGTGGTTGATAAGGATGTTCTTTTGCATGGTACAGGTTGTGGGACAGGTCAATCTTCCATCTGATCTAGATCTTCTGTCAAATGCAAACTGGATTAGTCAGAAAGAGGAGCAGAAAGCAAAGGTGATAATGGATCTCCTTAACCACTTGCCATCAGAATCGTCTGCTGTCATCACTTCTGCCAACACCATACTCACAGAGCTTTTCAGTCACAGAGGTACCATTGTCATTTAAGATTCTTGCCGAATTCTAGACATTTATGGATAACAAATAGGGAATATTTAAAGCTAGTCAGTCATGGAATGACATACTATGAGTTTTTTTTAATGAATTGCATGCAATAATTAGATTCTACTTTTGTATAAACCCCAGTATTTATTGCATATTGTGAAATTACCTATAATTGCTTAGAATTGACAGCACAAAAATAGGCCACTCAGTCTTACTAGTCTATGCCAGTGTTCATACTCCACACAAGCTTCCTCTTTCTCTAATTACCTCTGCTCAAATGATGTCTGCTTAAAATGCTTATTTGAATAGCAGACATAATAACAGCAATAACTGACAACTGCACCAGGGCAAGGAATCATCTGAATGGTGGGTTCATTGTCAATGAAATATACCAAAGCTCACTGTGCAGGAAGCTACCAATTTAGAAAAGGAGAAAACATGAGATAAATCAATGAGTAGTTGTTAAATTACACCATGTTTGGTATAAAAGCTTGTATGTTGTAGAAGGAAACAAATTTGAGGGGAGTAAGTAGATTCAGCCTTCATGTCCTATGGAGGTAAGTTAAAACTAGTGTCATGATTTCAACATAGTGAGATACACAGAGGAGGACAGCATATTTGAAGCTTAGAAGAAACATTAGAGAAAAGTTCAGAGAATCAATGACCAGGGTATTGTTGATAGAGATAGGTTGGGTTGCAATAGCGGGGAGAGTATGTGATTGGAAGGTCCAAGTTTAGAAGGATATCCTATGATATCACAAACTGTTTTGTGTATCTTTTCCTGGTGCACAACAAAAGTGCTTTCAGAGCCTACACAGATTGGGAAGCAGTTTTCAAGTCTTGTATGGTCTTATTCACTGTAGAGATTGATCACTGCTGTGCTCACTGAACTACATAGGCTCCTGGTCCAGCAAAGTCTCATTTCTCAAATTCCCATCCTTATGTTCAAATCCATCCATGGCCTCGCCCCCTCCCTATTTCTGTAACTGTCTCCAGCCCTACAACCCTCCAAGATTTCCTCCAATTCTGGCCTCTTGTACATCCCCAATTTCTGTTGCCCCCACCATTGGTGGCCTTGCTCTCAGCTTTCTAGATCCTAAACTCTGGAATTCCCTCCCTAAAATGCTACACCTCTCCTTTTTAGGATCGCAGCTTAAAACCTAGCTCTTTGACCAAGCTTTTGACCACCTGTCCTAGTATGTCCTTAAGTGGGCTGTGAAGCACCTTGGGACCTTTTACTACATTAAAGGCTCTATATAAATGCAAGTTGCTGTTGTTGAAGGGGGAAAGAAGTGTTTGGCACAAAAGAGCAACCAAGGATTCTTGGAGGCAGCTTTAACAATGGAATGACATGCAAGATCAGGGCGGCGCAGTGGTTAGCACCGCAGCCTCACAGCTCCAGTGACCCGGGTTCAATTCTGGGTACTGCCTGTGTGGAGTTTGCAAGTTCTCCCTGTGTCTGCGTGGG